>NW_027522840.1:0-219848 GCF_052094955.1 Ictidomys tridecemlineatus | reverse complement strand
AGTTATGCCATTTGCAAGAAAATTAATAGAAACAGAGAATGATTTGGTCAGCTTTTTTTCTTCTGTGACTAAAGGACACAGCTAGCACAATTGTATGGTGAGGAAAAGTTTATCTAAAGGCTCATCATTTTAGATGTCTTATTTCATAGAAGGCCAGCTCCATTCCATGGGGGCTCAAGGTGAGGCAGAACATCATGGTGTAAAAATTATGGCAGAGGGAAGCAGCTCATATGATGATCAGAAGAGAGAGAGAGAGAGAGAGAGAGAGAGAGAGAGAGAGAGAGAGAGAGAGAGAGAGAGTTCTTCACTTGCCAGATACAAATATATACCCCAAAGCCATGCCTCCAATGAATCACTTCCTCCAGTCCCACTCCACCTGCCTACAGTTCCCATTCAGTTAATTCAATCAGGGACTAATTCACTGATTAGGTTAAGACTATGCTATATAACCCAATCATTTCTCCTCTATACCTTCGTGCATTGTCTCACACCTCAACCTTTGTGGAACACTACACACCCAAATTATAACAGAGAATATCATACTAAGTAATATAAGCCAGATTCAGAAAGTCAAGGGTTCTTTGTTTTTTATCATATGTGGAAGCTAGAGAGATATAAATGAAAGAAAGGGAACACAGGTAAACAGAAAAGGGACCAGTAGAGAAGTGGAATCAGTGGAGGGAAAATAAGGAGCAAAGAGAGGGATCTGAGAATGAAATAGACAGTTTATGCTATGTGCATATATGAATCTATCACAATGAAAATTACTCATCTATCTAATCATAATGCATAAATAAAAATTTTAAAACCATAAGAGAAAAAATAACTGAAACATATTAAATAAACAAGAAAAGATATATTTGGACTCACAGTTTAAGAAATTTCAGCCCATAATCACTTTGATCCATTGATTCTGGGCTGTGGTAAGGCAGATTGCCATGACAGAAGAGCAACATGGAGCAAAGTTCCTCCCCTCATGGTGATTGAAAAGCATAAGGAGGGCAAGGTAGGGGCTAGGGATTTGATAAGTTCTTCTAGGATCTGCACCTGATGACCTAACTCCAACTAGGCCCTAGGCTCCATCCTCTCTACCACCTTCTGTTAATGCCATACAAATGTGAATCCATCTATGGCTCATTCACAGATGAGATTAGGGAAGCTCATAATCAAATCACCTCCCCAAAATCTCCACCTCCCCACATTGCTGCACTGGGAACCAAGGTGTTAACCCTTGAGCCTTTGGGGACATTCCAGAGTCAAACCATATCATGATTTTTCCTTTAAACCTTAACTCTCTCCTACTTAGTAAGTTATGAAAGCAGAATCCAAAGAACTTGTGGGGTTGATTGTGTGAGAACTTGGGTATGCTTAGCTCTAATTCCTCATCTGACTGTAGAAGGGGCTCAGTAAATACCCTTCAAATCACAGGATCTTAAGGATCACCTGCCTCTCTCTCTACCTCTATGATTCTCTTGTATTTAAAAACAATGCCACTTCCACATTATTCTCTTTATCTTGCATATCATGAGATTCCCAGGCCCTCCAGTTCAGCCAGAAACAAAGAACTCCTGAGGACAGGACGAAGCACAAAGACAATGGAATAGACTGGACCTTGAATAAGACATCTGCCAAGGAGGTCCTAGCTTTAAAATTCTAAAGTGGCTTCTCAATTAGGAGTACAGAGTAAAGGACATCATACACATGCACACAAACACATATTTGCCCACAAACACACACACACACACACACACACACACACACACACACACACACACACACCTTAATTTTGGGGATTTTTAGTAGCAGTAATTGAACCTAAGGTTGCTTAAACATCCCAAGCTCACTTTATTTTTTTTTATTTTGAGACAGGATCTCACTGCATTGCTCACAGCCTTGCTGAATCTGTCTTCAAACCTTCAAACACATGATCCTCCTCCAGATCCCCTGGGATTACAGATGTGCATCACTGTACCCAACACACACACACACACATAATGTACCTCAAGCAACAATAGTGTTACTGAAAGCTCAATCTTGTCCCTGATGTCAATTCAATAAAAAGGAGAGTTTTGAGAAAAAAAGAAAGTTTTATTGTTCTACTGAGGAAGGAGAAGCACAGGAGACTCCTTTCCCAGAGGCTGTGATTCTGCCCATCAGGGAGAACAGAGGGTTCCTTTTTTGTTTGTTTGTTTGATCTTTTTTTTTTTTTGGATTGGTAGATGGACAGAATGTCTTTATTTATTAACTTTTATGTGGTGCCAAGAACTGAATGCAGTGCCTCATATATGCTAGGCAAGTGCTCTGACTCAACCCAAAAACTGATGGTTTTTAAAGATATAATCCATTCCAAGTGTTCCCTGTGAGAGGTTCAATTTACCTGTTAATTTGGGAGATAACCATTCTTATGGCTCCAGTCCTAAAGTCTGACTTATTTGTTCCTGTGGTGGGTGTATGCTCAAAGACAGATGAATAACTCAGCTTAGGATGGGAAAAGATAATCTTGCTCCCAACCCCCAGGTTATGAAGAGAGAGAGGAAGAAGAGGAAAAAAAATCCTGTCCACATTAAAATAAGCCTCAGTGGCGAAGCAGCCAAAGACTATATTCACAGCATGAAGTGGATGACTGATAAAATAGGTGAAATTTTTGTCTAAAACATTTAACTTTTTTTCCTATTTCCTGAAATAAATTGAAGAGTATTGGTATTAGTTCTTCTTTAAAGGTCTTGTAGAGCTTGGCTGTGTAACCATCTGGCCCTGGGCTTTTCTTGGTTGGTAATCTTCTGATGGCGTCTTCTATTTCATCATTTGATATTGGTCTGTTTAAAATTGTGTATATCTTCCTGATTCAAATGGAAAAATCGTATGACTTAAGACATTTATCGGGATTGGGGTTGTAGCTCAGTGGCAGAGTGCTTGCCTAGCATGCCTGAAGCAAGGGTTCGATTCTCAGCACCACATACAAATTAATAAAAAGATCCATTCACAACTAAAAAAAATTTTAAAGAAATGTATCGATGCCTTCAATGTCTTCTATTTTATTGGAGTATAAGTTTTCAAAATAATTTCTAATTATTCTCTGTATTTCTGTAGTATCTGTTGTGATATTACCTTTTTCATCATGTACGTTGGTGATTTGAGTTTTATTTCTACTTCTCTTCATTAGCATAGCTAAGGGCCTGTCAATTTTATTTATTTTTTCAAAAAACCAACTTTTTGTTTTGTCAATTTTCTTCAATTGTTTTTTTGTTTTGATTTCATTGGTTTGAGCTCTAATTTTAATTATTTCTTGCTTTCTACTGCTTTTGCTGCTGATTTGTTCCTCTTTTTATAGGATTTGAGATGTAATATGAGGTCATTTATTTATTAGCTTTTTCTTCTTTTAAGGAATGAACTCCATGCAATGAACCTTTCTCTTAGTACTGCTTTCATAGTGTTCCAGATTTTGATATGTTTTGTCTATTTTCTCATTTACCTCTAAGAATTTTTGATCTCCTTCTTTATGTCTTCTGCAACCCATTGTTCATTCAGTAGCATATTGTTCAGTCTCAAGGTGATGGAGAAATTTTTATTTTTCACTTTCTTGTTGATTTCTAATTTTATTCCATTATGATCTGATAAAATGCATGATTGTATCTCTCTACTTTTTTGTATTTGCTAAGAGTTGCTTTGTGGAATATTATATGGTCTATTTTGGAGAAGGATCCATGTATTGCTGAGAAGAAAGTGTACCTGTTTGATGCAGGTTGAAATATTCTACATATGTCAGTTAAGTCTAAGTTATTGATTGTATTATTGAGTTCTTTAGTTTCCTTAATGAATTTTTGTTTGGAAGATATATTTAGTGGTGAGAGAGGTGTGTTAAAGTCACCCAAAATTATTATGTTGTGTTCAATTTGAACTTGAGAAGAGTTTGTTCGATGATCATAGTTGCACCATTGTTTGGGGCATATATATTTATGATTGTTATGTCTTAATGGTATATGCTTCCTTCAGCATTAGATAATGTCCATCTTTATCCCTTTTGATTAATTTTGGCTTGAAGTCTACTTTATTTAATATGAGGGTGGACACCCCTTTTTGCTTCTGCAGCCCATGTGAGTGGTATGATTTTTCCCAACCTTTCACCTTCAGTCTCTGTATGTCTTTTCCTATCAGATGAGTCTCCTGGAGGCAGAATATTGTTCTTTTATTAATCCAGTGTGCTAGCCTATGTCTTTTGATTGGTGAGTTTAAGCCATTAAAATTCAGGGTTACTATTGAGACATGGTATTCCCAGCCATATTTGTTTATTTTGGTTATTTTACTTGATTGATTTTCTTCTTTGATTAGTTTTTCTTTTAGAGTACTACCTCCCTCTATTGATTTTCATTGTTGTTTTTCATTTCCTCTTCATGGACTATTTTGCCAAGGATGTTTTGTAAAGCCAATTTTGTGGCCATACATTCTTTTAACTTTTGTTTATCATAAAAGGTTTTTATTTCATCTTCAAATCTAAAGTTTAATTTTGCTGGATAGAAGCTTCTTGATTTGCACCCATTTTTATTTGTAATTTTTTATTATTTGCTCAACCCAATACACTGATCTTGACATATCATACATTTGATTCAAATAGGGTATGAATTCTCATTTTTTCACATGTACAGATTGCAGGATCACATTGGTTATACATCCATGTGTATACATACAGCAATCTTAGTGTCAGTTGTATTCTGCTGCCCTCCCTATCCCCCCTCCCCTCCCCTCCCATTACCTCTCTCTTCTCATTCTACTTTGACACTCATCTCTCTCTTTTTTCTTCCCTTCAACCTCACACCATCGTATATGTATTTTGTGAAATCATGAGGGTCTCCTTCCATCCTCCATGCAATTCCCCTTCTTCCTCCCATTCCCTCCCACCTCTTTTCCTTGTTTTGTGGTAATCTTCTTCTCATGCTCTTCCTTTCTACTCTGTTTTAAGTCAACTCCCTTATATCAGGGAAGACATTCAGCATTTAATTTTTAGGAATTGGCTAACTTTGCTTAGCATAATCTGCTCTAGTGCCATCCATTTCACTGCAAATGGCACCCATTTTTTTTCAGAGCTTTATATATTTTGTTCCAGGATCTTCTCTCTGTGTTTGTGGCATTGGGGTCTCAGGTGGCTTAGAGGCACAGCCTAGACTCCAGAGAATATCTCTCTGGGGCTTCCAAATATTAAGGCACTATTCCAAAATCCCAAATAAAACTCTGTGTCTTTTTGAAGTAAAGATAAAGAATTTATTCTGGCCAGGGCCAAGGAGGGAACACAAAGCCACCAGTTCTGCAGCCCAAGAATTGAATGCTGGTGGGGGGCATCTTAAAAACACAAAAAAGCACGAAGAAGGGAGGCAGGGGAGGAAAGTACAATCATAAGACATATTTCACAAAGTGGAAGGAACCAATTTCTCAGAATTGACACCTTTTTGTGCATAGTCAGGAAGCAAGCTTTCATTAGTTCTACGGTTATGGACATTGTTGTAAGGGAGCAAGTTGGCAAGGGTGGCGATTTCAGCTTCTATGTAAATGGGCTCATGCAGAAATGGGGGCCAATTCTACCCAGGGTGAATTGTCTGAACAAAATTGGGTCAGACTGACTTAATTTTCAAATCATCCCATAACAAATCCATTTACAATTTTTTTTATTAATGTCCTATGGAAACATGTGATGCTGGGACCCACTGTGCCACACCCATGCATGCACATTCCATGTTTAGTGAGATTCATTCCACTCTTCTTCCCTTTTTATGTCCCTTCTTCTTCCTCCTCAACCCCCTCCATCTATTCTTCTGAACTTTCCTCTAGTTTTTATTAGTTGTTCAAAATATTACAAAGCTCTTGACATGTCATATTTCATACATTTGATTCAAGCAAATTATGAACTCCCATTTTTTGATGAAATTACTTCTCCCGTCTATTGTTCCCTCTCTCTTTTTCTTGTATTTTTTTAATCTCCACCTTACTTGCCTTACTTTGGATTAGCTTCCTCTTAGTAGAGAAAACATTTGACGTTTAATGTTTTGGGACTAGATTATTTTACTTAACATGACTTATCTTCATTTTAACCTTTAGCTTTGATAACCTATAACAGAAAGGAGCAAAGATCTACCAACAAAAATAACTATTTTATAGATTTTTTAGTGTTGTTTATATACTTACTTTTACCAAAATTCTGGATATTTTCATATGGTTTCATGTTAATATTTAGCAAAAAAATAGTATCTGTTTCATTATAGTAGTCACAGGAGGCTATGCAGCACTTCTCTCATTCTGGTAAAGTGTCTGAAACTTTCTGACTTTGTTGTTGCTAAAATAATTAATCACCATTGGGTTTTATTGATTAAACACCCTAGAAAATTTAATGGGTGTGAACCATTTATAATTCTGCAGGGTTACAGGGCATTCTCCGTGGAAAATTAGATTTGAGTTCCAACTGTTCTTTATGACAAGTGAAATCTGGGCCCAAACTGGTGTGTTGTAAGGTGACCAGTTAATCAGTCTGCTGATTTCACAATCTCAATGGGCCTGATTAGGGTGATTAAAATATGAACTTCCTAAGTTTTATGTGTAAGTTTAAGTTGTTAGATAATAGTCAACCAGGATTATATCTACAAGGTAGAAAAACATTAGATACATGTCATTATTGGTGGCAGTCGAGGTCTGCCTTTCAGGACTCACTTTGATATATATCATCTGTGTCAAATTGTTAATAAAATCTTGACTTTTAGTGACAGGCTCTAAAGCAATGACTAACAGCATGTTCCTGGGTGTCACAAATTCCCATTCTTACCTTACCTGAACTGGTTTTTGTCTACATTTTCTGAGGTTTTTGTAGTCCCCTGAGGTTGTTGTTTAATATTCAACCAGAATTTTGCTAGTGAGATAGTGTTGTAAAAAGCTATTGGATACATGTCATCCTTGCTGACATTGTTGGAATTGTGACATTTTCCAGCTGGCTGCTAGTCTCAGTCACCTCACTTACTTTCTCTAAGAATATGTAATTGAAAGATTTAGACTTAGAAGAATATAGATTTATTCCCATGGTCGGGTGTGTGAGTGATAGATTTGTGTCTATGTTTCTAGATTCCTAAAATGATTTCACTTCAATACTGTTACTATTTCCTCCTCTTTTTTCTAAAATTCCATGTATGTTTTTATCTGGCTGTTTCCCAACTCTCCCAACCTATGGGCATTCTGCAATTCTAAAAATGCTTCCACTTTTTCAGTTTAGTTACAGTAATGACCATATGCCTCACTACCAATTTCTCTATAAATCTGTATTTTATTACTAAAATGAAGAAATTGAGGCAGGATATTTTGTAAAGAAATGATGCCATTCAGTCACATCCATGCTGTCCCAAATGATAGAAATTCATCATTTGTAAGGCTGAATAGTGTTATCTCTTGTATACATTCCACCTTTCCTTTTATCCATTCATTAATTTATGGAAACTAAAGTTGATTTTTATTCTTGGTTATCATGAATAATATTGCAATAAACATGGGAGTACACATGCCTTTATGACACATATTTTATCTAAATAAATATCCAGAAGTGGAATGCTGAATCATATAGTAGTTCTATTTCTAATTCAATATTTGTTGTATGCTTGTAGGATTAGGATCTTTTTCCTGTTACATGTTAAACTCCATGAGAGTAATAATTCTGACGTTTATATGCAGTGCTGTTGCATGTCCCAAACACAGCAGGCATGCAGCCGAGCCAATTCATAGTGTCACTGAGGTAAGGAAAACACCTTCTCCAATGCCAAGAGAGAACACCATGGGACCTGCCAGTTTCCCTACAACATCCAACCATGAGGCCTACAAGGGTTGGTTGTTCCCCTTCTTCAGCAATCAAAGCTAGATACCACCTGGTTTCCCAAATAGACCTAATCAAGTGTGCCCCTACTGAGAAGTGTAAGCTCTTGAGAACAGAGTTAAAAAAAAATCTTGTTTGCATTTAAAAAATTACTCTCTATTTTTCACAGTCAAGATTAGAAATTGTGAAAATTGAATCTAACACTCAAATCATTTCAGCACAACACTGCCTCTCTGCAATGAGAGCAAATACTTAAACAATGGAAATCAGTACAGGTTTCCCATAAGAGGAGAAACTTGGGCTAACAATGTAAGGTATAATATCAGATTCATGGAGATCCTTACAATACTCTGTATCCAGTGATAGGATCTGAGCCTAATGCCCTGTGAATATTATTTGAGACTCCACATTGATAGTATATGAAGAATACTGAGACAGAAACTCAAATATTCAATGTTGACAAAGACATTTATTATACTTGAATATTTGCTGTAGTTATCTGTTTTTCATTATTTTTGGCCAGAACACCCTAATCTTAGTCATCTTTTTAATCTCAGCACTTAGAGCAGACCTCTAAAAGTACATGCAGATGCTTCAATACAACAAAGAGTAGATGGGAGACAAGGGGTGGTTTGGGTGCTTCCTGTATATGTTCAAATAAATTGTCAGTTTGCAAACTTTTTATGTTAGAAAACATTGCTTCTGGGGAATCAAATGGCACAAAGAACATGTCTCTTATTATTATCCCCTGTAGAGTAAGACCATTTGCATCCGTTGGGAAATAGTTCTGACTATATTTCATTCCCAAGTAATGATAGCTATTGCTTTTTTAAAAAAAACATCAGAAATTTATCTGTTGCTCAAAACATTACATTGATCTTGACATATCATATATCATACATTTGATTCAAATGGGGTATGAATTCTTATTATTCCCACATTTACAGATTGCAGGATCACATTGGTTATACAGCCACATTTATACATACTGCCATAGTGTCTGTTGTATTCTACTGCCCTTCCTATCCACTTTCTATCCCCCCTCTCCTCCCCTTTTCTCACCTCACCTCTCTCTACCCCCTCTACCATAACTCATTTTTTCTCTTCTTCCCCTTTCCTTCACATCCTCTTATATGTATTTTTGTATAACAATGTGGGTCTCCTTCCATCTTCCATGTAATTACCCTCTTTTCTCCCATTCCCTCCCACCTCTCATTCCTGTTTGATGGTGATCTTCTTCTCATGCTCTTCCTCCATGCTCTGTTTTGAGTCACACCTCTTATATCAGAGAAGACATTTGGCATTTGTTTTAGGGATTGGCTAACTTCACTTAGCATAATCTGCTCTAATGCCATCCATTTCCTTTCAAATGCCATGATTTTGTTATTTTTTAGTGCTGAGTAATATTCCATTGTATGTGAAGTCTAAGCACTCTGGTTAGGGCCTAAGATGACAAGGGCAGAGGAACTGTCACGTTGGACTTGGTAATGGCACAGTATTTGTAATTATATGCTTTAAAGGAAAATGAAAACATATGAATTTCCACAGGAAATTTATTTCCAAAAAAAATAAGGAAGACATTGGGATTAAGTTGCCAGTGCTTATAGATGACACTCTGACCTTGTTTCAATGCATTCTGTGGACCCCTCTGATGGAGTCACAGAGGATGGTCCTACTCATTAATACCTTCAGTATCTCCCTGATTTTCGTTCCTCCTCTTTATCCCTGCTGAGGGAGGAAGGTAAGGATGGAGGGAAAGAGAGAGAGAGAGAGAGAGAGAGAGAGAGAGAGAGAGAGAGAGAGAGAGAGAGAGAGAGAGAAAGGGGGAGAGGTGTTCTTACTTCTGAAAATGCCACAGGGGAGCTGCTGAGAAAATAACTATGGGATAGGAATGGAATCTCAACTGATTAGCTGTTAGAGTCATAGATCTGGCTATGTCTGATGTTGACCCTGTCAGGAAATGGCAAGTACTGAGAAATGAGAAGCAGAAGACTTTTCAAACTCCCTTCACGTTAGCTCTATCTATCCTATTTTGTTGTGATCCACAGCTGTTGTGAAGCCATTCACATTCACTGAGCCTCAGTTTCAACCTCTGTGAACCAGGGATCACTCTATGAAACAGAGTCCATTAAAGTCAAGGAGAGAAGTCAGGAATATGTAAGAATTTCCTGGGCTAAAAATCAATCTCACCATGCCTGGAGATTGCCTCCCAGCTTTTCTTCCTGTCCTTTTCCTTGTCTGTAAGTATCTGTCACATATATCCTTAATCACATCTCTGCCGAGTGTCATTTTTCAGCCCTAAAGGTTTTCATATTCAGCTGTCAGAAAACTCAGTGTAGAGAATTGTCCATGGAAAGCTGTGATAGACCTGATCCCCAACTTCTCCATGGAGATTGGGATTTTCTTCACAATCAGCCTGGTGTTTCTCTGTCTGTGAGTAGCTGTCCAGGCCCTTTTCCTCTGAAACCCTGGAATTGAGGTGTTTTTTAGGGCCTTATTGTTTTAAAGTGTTTGGAAGGTCAAAACAGATAATGCTAGAAATGCATAAGTTTCTATTAATCTTAACTAGATGCTTAATATCTTCTTGAGTTACTACCCCTTCCCCCAACTTTCTATTCCTGTGTCTACAGGGGTTATTGAGAAAATTATTTCCTGGGATGATCTGATTAACTGAATTTTAGACCCAGACCAATGATCCAGAATACAATGGAGGCAAATAATACAAAATAAAAAAAATTTAAAAAACTGACCGCCATGTGCAGTAGGAACCTCGCCCCTTTCTCTATTAACTTTGGGAATTCTGGAGGCATCTGGGTTATTTGGAGATTTGTTTTATTATCTTTATCTTCTCCATTATGTCTGCTGGAGGATATGTGTGACTGTCTTGTGGATATCAGGAATTCCTGTTCTCCTCCCTCCTACTCTCCAGCATCATTTACAAAAAGCTCCACAGTGCACCCCCTACCAAGTTGGAGGGTCACACTCCACCTTCCCTCTTTTCTGTGATCTTCCCCTGGAAACTCCATCCCCTCCTAGAACTCAATTTCTACATCATGCAATGTGCAGAACCATTTACCTCTAAGTGTTGAACTTTTAGAGCAGAGACAGCTGTTGGAAATACAGAGGAGGAATTCCAGAGCCCAGCTGGCCTTGCTGAGGAATGCCTGTGGATCCTTTAAACACAAGTCTTTTCCTGAAATAAATTTTATGATATTTTACAAGAGTTACTAGATTTTTACAGAATATTTGACACATTGTCTGCTTTAAAGGCTCATCTCTGGAGAAGAAGATGTTAATTCAACCATCTGGAACACATCAAAGTTTCTCTTTTGATATTGCACAGTACATCTCTTGCTATGAACAGGAAGAAACTTGAACTTCAAAGGGCTTATTGTAACTGAAAGGTCTCTTGGGGAATATTCCTTTCATACACATAGAACTTTTCATACCTTCCCATTTGTCACTATGGGACCAACCTTCTGGGAATGACAGATACAGGATTCAGTGGTTGCTGGCAGCCTCTTTCCTTTTTCTCTCTTCTTTCTTAAGTTTGCCCCATCTCAGCCACATTGGAGTAAAGAGGTTTGCAGGATCCAGAACCCACAGCTGTGGGTTTAAGGACATGACATATCAAAGATGAGTTGCAGGCAGGTCTGCCCTAGGGAGCATCAGCCCTAATGGGTTTCATAAAGAGGTAGTTGATGAGACAGAGGCAGCAAATGAATGGCTTTGTAACTGACCCTATTTATAAGTGTGAGCATGGCTGGCACTGTGCTAACCATGCAAGTATCACTGGTTGTAGATTTCATGAGGAGAGGAATGGCCTCAACATTGGTTCCTTAGTAACCCATTTTTGTTCCCAGTGCCACTCAGGTGAAATGTGGAAAATCAGCCTTCCCTAAATGTCAAATCATACGGAGTGTCTGACAACAGCAATTTTGGTATCTCTGAAGGGGTTCAGATTTCTCTGATATCATGGGAAGCCTTGGACCCAGTTGTCATTCTATATATATATAAGAGCACTGTGAGCACTCCCAGATCTTTCTGAGAAGACAGATCGAACTTCCAGATCCTAAAATAGGAGCATGCTTCAGAGAAAAGAAAAATTATAAAACCCTCAGAACAAATTGTAAGAACGATATTACCACAGGTGCTTCATGACTTTGTGATGTTGAAAAGATGCACTTAAGCAAAATCTTATCATTCAAGGAAAAGAAAAAAAGTCTTTCTATTTCTAGCACATTTATTATTCCATTAATGAGAATCATAATTTCATGGAATAATCAATTTCACCAATCCACATAGGCAAATCAAATGCCCTGGCAGAATTTCAGTCTGAAGCTCTCAGGAACACTGTAGTTTGAGGATGTTTATCAACTCTTCATTTCAGGATGGGATCATAAAGAATTCAGGTTCTTTTAGTTAATCATGAGTTTTAGGAGGTCCCTCACTGGAGGTGGAGGGGGAGAAGGTGGGTTAATGCAATTATTGCTTTGGGGATTTTGCTGTCATTATATCACCTACATGTCACCTCCCTGGCTTGACTGCTCTGGTTTCTGAGTCTGTGACAGGCAAGCCCCATATACTTTCACAATTCCTGTGTTCTGGCTTTCTCTTCTACAGTATAGCTATGGGACCTCCTCATGTGGACTTTTAAAGGAGCTGGAGATTCTGGGACCAAAACCTCTGTTGTTTGGGGGAACTATTCTGGCTTGCTGCAAGGTAAGGGTTGCTTAAGTTTCCATTTTGCTTCTCCTGGTTGCAAAGATCCACTTAGTTCCATTTAGATTCTGCTCCTTGGGAAGAAGTGCTGAGGTTTCAGAAACTGTGTGTGGGCTCCACAGAGTATAGCCAGGATTTCCGTGGGGCTCTAACCTCATTTCTTTGGAGCCTAGTGTTTGCCTCAGGTTCACAGCCAAAATCTCTGGCACATTCAGAGGATTTTGTTTGTTCCAGTGAAAGACTCCATGCATTTTCTCTCTGAAAAAGCAATAATTTCCTCTCCATTTATCCCAAATCAACTTTTCAGTAGATGTGTCCCAAAATCCACATTCCTGTGACCTACTTTTGCATTTTAACAATGGAAAAAGTTATTCTTAACTTTCAGAAGTGGAAACTCAGAGCAAGTGTTGACCTTGCCTTCTCCTTGTGTAGAGGTGGCAGTTCTCCATCTCTCCATGCTGAGTGGAAACTCAGGAGGCAAGTTTTCTGATATTTGCTCACTTACTCACTTTCTACTCCACACTATGCCTGGGATATACATAAGTCTGTTGGTCGAAGCAGACCACTGGTGTCTTAAGATTCCTAACTCTATGAGAACTCGAGGAGAGAGCTCATGAGGTAAGAGGAAAGCATGCCCCTGGAGGAGGTGAGCATATTGTTGGGTCTTGCTTTTTAATTCAATCTGCCAGTCTAGGTCTTTTGATTGATAAGTTTAGGCCATTAACATTCAAGGTTATTATTGAGATATGATTTGTATTCCTTGTCATTTTGCTTCTGGTTTTTAATTTGATTTAGTTTCTCCTTTGGTTGAATATTACTTTAGTGTAGTTTCTCCCTTTGCTGGTTTCCACTTTTTTAACTTCATTCTCATGAAATATTTTGTTGAGAAAGCTCTGTAGCTCAGGCTTTCTAGTTGTGAATCCTTTCATTGTTTGTGATCATAGAAGGTTTTAATTTCATCTTTAAATCTAAAACTTAATTCTGCTAGATGTAAAATTCTTGCTTGGCATCTATTTTCTTTTACATCTTGAAATATTTTATTCCAGGAACTCCTACCTTTGAGGGTCTAGGTTGAGAAAACAGTTTTCTCACAGCCTTTAAGATTTTACCTTTATTCTCTGTAATTCATTCTCATTCTAATGTATCTTGGTGTAATTTTGTACATCAGGGGTAATGTAAGCCTCTCATATTTAATCTTCCATTCCATTCTTTAGGTTTGGTAAATTTTCTGATATTATATCATTAAATTATTGCTGCATTCCTTTGGTTTGTATCTCTGCTTCTTCATCTATTCTTATAATTCTTAAATTTTTTCTTTTCATGTTATCTCATAAATCTTGGATGTTCTATTATGGTTTCTGACTATCTTCTCTGCAGAGTCAACTCTATCTTCAAGATTATATATTTTGTCTTCATCACCTGAGGTTCTGTTTTCTAAGTGGTATACTCTGTTGGTGATGCTTTGTAATGAACTTATAATTTGGTTTATTTATTCCTTCATTTTTGAGGATTGTGGGTTTTTTTCCCCAGAATCTCTATGTGTTTCTTGAAGTAATCTTTTGCTACCTTTATTTTATCTCTTATCTCATTATTGGAGTGATATATTGTCTCCTGTATTTTCTGTGTTACATTATTCTGTGCCTTGAAAATCATTTTAATTGTGTATGTTTTGATGTCCTTCTCTGACATTTCTTCTACTTAGCTGTCAATGTATTCTATTATTGTACCATCTTGGTTTGTTTGGGGTCACTTTCTTCCCTTGTTTTTTTTAATGTTGTTTATGGGTCTTCCTCTATAGCAGTATAGATCTGAGGTATTACAGTTTCTACTCTATAATCTTGTAATGTCCCTGCAGGTTACCAATACCTCAATGTTAAGGGGTATATAAATATTTACAGCATCAAAAGCAAACAATATGCAGCCTTAAACTACGTAATTCCTACTTAGACAATTATAGTCTTGTCACAATAAACAGAAATAATTTATTCAATTAGTGTCCACATTAAAAATAGTAGGGTTGCATAAGGGTATACAGTTTTGAATGATGAACAAAACGGAGGCTTTAGGATATGGGATTTGTGAGGTAGAAGGTGAGAATATAGAGATATTAGGTCCTAGGGAGAGTGAAAGGGGTATAAAGCAAAGTAGGCTAGCAAGGATACCCCTGGTGTAACCAGGATAGAACCTTGGTGATGGTCTTGCATGTCCTGGATGTTGTCTCTAGATGGAATTAAGCCAGAAGAGCCATGCATTGGTAGATGTGGTTTGGACTTTTCCTCCACATGTGCATAGTTGATCTCCTCTTCCATACACGCAGCTGTGGTCAATCTCCTTTTCCTCCTCCATGTGTCTGGCTGAGGTCAGTCTCCTCCTCCTACCCACATTGGGATGAGGTCAGGTTCCTCCTCCTCTGTGTGTCTGGCTGTGGTCAGTCTGCTCTTCCTCTGCTCTGGGGCTTAGATCTCTCTGATCCACCTCCTTCATGTGTGGGGCCATGTTGGTCTGTTCTACTTCTTCCACATGTTGTCCCAGGAGATCTCTCCTATATCTCTTTAATTTCACCAAGGCAGTTTCTGATTGTTAAACTGTTTACAAAATGTATAAGAAATTTAAGGATATCTTTTGATTTTTGTAAACCCATGCAGATGTATGATTTTTGTACTGTACTCTGGATACTAAACTGTACTGTAAAAGTTAAAAACAGTAAAATGTAAAGCTTAATAGACCACTTTGCCATGTTGATGTTCTACAAACTAAAATTATCTGTAACAAAAGTCTCAGATATGTATAGGAATAACAAATTGGGTTGATATTTATTAATGTCATTAAATGTTTTACAACCAGATAAAGTAATCTGTTGTCAATAAGTTATATATAAAATTTTGTGTTACTCTTCACATTACAATTGAAATATCAATGCACTTTTAAAAATAATGAGAGCCTTATCTGTTTAAGGTAAACTTGTAAAACATGAAAACATTTTGCCACTTACCCACACAAAAGAAAAGTTAACAGCCCCCTTAGCCTTTCTCTGATCCAGGTTTTAAATGTAATGTTATATTGTGTTAACTAATATTTATATAGACTCAGGAAATAATATATGCCAACTTTATAAAATGACATTTAAAAAGGCAAAATCAATCTCAAACGTAAAACTCATTACCTAAAATTTGTCAAGTCCCACCTTACCTGAGACAAAACTCTGCCTTCCACCTACTACGTGTTAAAATGGCTCCAAAATGAGCTGGATTTCAGTTCAAATAAAGTTATGTTTGGAAGAGTGATACATTTTTTAAAGATTACTTTGATCTCAAAGAGGAATATAATGTATAAGATAGCCAAACTTCAAGATAGCTATTACACAAACTAAGCATATTTTTAGTCTTGTTAATTTCATTATTAAGTAAAACAAAGACTATGACTTTGTCTATGTCAAATTGTTTTACAAAATATTAACATCTAGTTGGATGGGAACTTATTCACTCATCCTGACTACCCCAATGGCCATGAAGGTAAATGAACTCACAGGGTGGATTTATCTCACCTGAGTCAAGACAAAAAAATATCTCCTGCAAAAGATTGGACAGACTAAGAGACCTCAACCACCCTCTAAAGATAAAACTAAAAAAAAAAAAGAAAAGTTAATTATATTTTTTCTCTTACTCAGACTGTGTTCTAAGTCCAGAATTAATAAAAAAACATATTTTGTGAATCAATTATATATATGACTCACAATATATATATTCATTTGCATATAAAATACTATATATTCATTGTTATATATATATGATTCACAATATATATTCATTGATATATATTCATATATATATATATAGGCCATTACAACCCCCTACCTCATTCAAAAGGGGGAAAAGTTATGGGCCAGGATATAGGTCCCTTAACCAGACAAACCATTTTACTCTGAGACTCCATTTCATATAAGAAATTCTTTTGCCAGAAAAAAACCCTGCCACTGCCTTCCTGATCCTGCTTAGCACACCCTGCTTATAAATGCAAATGTTTCTCTTCTTCTTGTACAATTTAAAGTTATTCTCTTTTTGGTTCCCATTTTTTTTTGGCAATGTACCCTAACTACATAGAATGATTGTCTAGATATTAGTAACTATTCTTTCAGTTATACTCATTTAGGTTTGTTTTGATTCATTTCCCCCTCTGCTTATGATTTTAGAGCTTATGACTTATGTGTATTGTTTTGAGTCATAGTAACAGCCATTTATGTTTAATGTAGGACATGCTTTACTTGTGGTTTTTAACTATAAATGATGTGTTCAAACCCTTGGAGTGGGTCAAGTAGTGCAGACAGTGGTGAATAAAAGTTCCAATTCCTATATTGAGTTTGACTCAGTGATTTATTGTAATCTCATTATAAAAATAAAGCACTAATTTTCAAAAGTAGAAATAAGACTAGTAGAATAGAGAAAGGGTAACAAAAGGAATGAGAATAGGAGAGACAGAGAAATTACTATGGTCTGGAGTGGAGCAAATTATATTCCATGTTGTATGATTATGCACATCCATTTTAATGTGAATCCTGTGTTTACAGCCACTGGGTGATTCTTTGTAGGAATTATGAGAGAGCAGAAGTGGAGCTCTTCACCACCTCTCTGGTGAGTCAGGGGAAGGGGTTAGTGGGGATACATGATGCCCTGTGTGACTTCTGAAAGTTGGTTAGAAATTCACTTAATGAAAAACAGGTTGGGACGCTCCAGGAGAAGACTATCCTGTATAGAGAAAAGAAAACAAGAACATGTCACATTTAGGGAGCTTGAGATGTGATAAATGATAACAATCCCTTAAAACATCTTATGGAGGTATAGAGTGAGACAAGACTGAAGAGGCCAGCATGTCTTAGTAAAGAAGAATCAGGTGTTGCTGAAGGCAATTTGGTTTTATCCTTTGGGTGTTAGTAGCATTTGGAGGGATTTTAGTACAAAAGAAATGTCAGCTGGGCATCGTGGTACACTCCTGTAAACCAAGTGACATGGGAGGCTGAGGCAGGAGGATCACAAGTCTAACAGCAGGCTTAGCAACTTAGTGAGGTCATAGCCTACTTAGCAAGACCCAAGATTCAAAGAAAAAAGTAAAAAGTCTGAGTACCAAAATCAATAAATAAATATTAAAAGGCCCATTTTACAAGGCTCTGCCTAGTGCTGAGCAGGGCATTTTTTGGATAATACCAGCCTGCAGTCCCATCAAGCAAGTTATAAATTCACTGTCCCATGTGGAGGGGAGAGTGTGCAGGTTTTGCAGTGCTTTTCAACATGACCCCATGATGCTCATCTTCTCCTTACTCATTTTCTCTTTCATGAATTCTGATTTTTCTTTGATTTATTGGCTTTGTCCTCATTTACTTCCTGCTTTCCTGACTATCAAAATGATTCAGATTATAAAATGACTGAACTCTTTCTACCTCTGACTGTCTGCTGACTCCAGAAATTCAGTGAATTCACGTTTAGTAATAAACTAAAGGTTGTCTGTGGATTTGTCTTTACAAGCAGTTCTGCACCATTTCATAACAATTATGAAAGAATTTTGGGAGGTGTGAAAAGAAATTTTAACCCATGTGAGGCTGAAACATCAGCCAGGTTTTTGAGAGAATCCCTTGCCCCTTCAGCAAAATTTGGAATGAGAAGTTCTGGCTCCAGGGCCCCACTTCAGAATTAAATTGCCTCAGCAATTTTCTTAATCAGTGTTGGTTTCATGGCTATAACACGGGAATTAAAACAACCAACTCTAGTTGTCTCACAGAGTAGAAATAGGATCTATCATTAAGAGAGATGTAAATGAGCTTTCTAAACTATGAGGTACTCTGTTCCCTTATTGGTTATTTTCAAAAGAAGAAAGGCTCAGGGATGGAGCAGGATGTGAGCAGCCATGATGAAATCTTCTTACTCTTAACCTCAAAATTTTCAGAAGGTTTCCTCTTCCAGAGTTAGGAGGAGAGATAGGATGTTCCACACAGAGCTAAAATGGCATCTTCAACTTGTGCCTTTGTAGAAGACAGAGCTCTGGGTACAACACTTTCAGAAGATCTGGGCCACATTTCAGTCCCTTATCTCAACATATGTTGCAGTAGGTGAGGATAATCCCATGTTGCAAGATTAAGACCCTGGGCTCTAGAGTTAGATGATTTAAATTAGAACAGTGGCTCTAGTAGTAATATCTAGGTAACCATGGGTGGATGAGTAAAACTTGTGGGACTTAGTTTACTCATTCATAAAATAATGACTATAACCACACAAATCTCATAAAGTTGTTGGATAGATTGTGCCAGATAATGAAGAAGAAGTTCTTAAAACAAACAAACAGAAAAAAAAACATACACTAGGAAAGACAGTGGAATTAATTGAATGTCACCTTCCTATGTTCATATATGAATACAAGACCAATGAAACTCCACATCATGTACAACCACAAGAATGTTATTCTTATTAAAATAAGTTATACTCCATGTATGTGTAATGTCAAAACACACTCTATTGTCATGTAAATCTAAAATGACTAAATAAAAAATATGGATAAGTAAATTAATTCTAGCTATTCTTTCCTGAGTTATTGATTTTTGTGTGCGGTTCCTTTTTTTTTTTTTTTTTTTTGCACTCCCAATTGACAGACCTCTGTAGATTTTACAGCTCAGGAAATCTGTGGCAGGTGTGTCATCTTTTAGTTCCAGTTAATTCCATCTTTTATGCATCCTGATCATAGGATCTCTTGGTTTCTGCATGAATTGGAGAAATTTGGGGACTATAATATACAAGATAATTAGAATAATGTGGAAGGGGTGTGTTTCATGCCAAACCTGAGATAGGCAGGCAGTGCTGAGTGGGTCTTCTGATTGAGATAACAAGGCTTTTGGACCTTTTTGGTCAACTTCTCCCACATAACGAAAGAGGTCCAGGCAGACTTAATGCCTCACACTTTCCATGCCTCCAGTCCCATTGATCCTGTTGTTTTTATATTTTTTAAAGAACGAGTGATTTGAAGGAAAAAAAAAGGATGAATGTGTCAAATCCTGCTGCAAAGATTTCAGTAAAGAATTCTTTTACTTCACAGAATTTATCCCAATCTGTAATTCAAAATCTGTATGAGTGGAATTTTTGTTTTTGCTGTTTAGTGTTTCTTTCCCCCAGGAAAATTTAAACTTCGTGAAGGCCAAGGTTCTGCCTGGCTTATGTGTAATGCATGGCTCAGATCCTAAATACAGCAGGCATGCCAGACCAGTCACCCTTCAGTGATACTGGGGTGAGGTATATACTTCTTCCAGTGCCAAGAGGGAATGTCCCTAGATCTGAACCTCTCCTCACCAACACAAACAAAAAGGCCAGACAATTTGGCCATTCCCTCTCTCAGCTACAAAGCTTAGATACCTGCCCCTCAAAACTTGCAAGATGAAGGTAGTCCCTACTTTTAAAAAAGGGCATTTGATAACTGAGGTACACAGATAATATTTCTATGTTCTTTTATTCATTTCTTTCTTTTTACTTTTTGCATATTTAATATTATGACTTTTGTGTTTTGAATGTAAAGCATAAACCAGTTTATTCCACCTTTTATGCATCCTGATCATAGGATCTCTTGGTTCCTGCATGAACTGGAGAAATGTGGGGACTATTCCACCTTGAGCAATTTACTTGCCCCTGAATGTCAGAACAGGCTTCTAAAAGAGATGTCACATGTGCTGACGAAGAACAAGGGGACGGACCATCCCATGGCAAGAAAAAAACTCCACCATTCAGGATTGATAGGATGCTGTTTCTCATTCCACTATGATTACTTTATTTGGCATCCTGAAATTGCCTGTTTATGTGTGCCTCTCTCAAATCATCAAAATATCTGGGGCTGAGTTTCTGTGTAACCAAGTACTTAGAGCAGAAATTTATAGATGAACAGTGAACCAAAGTTGGTGCCCTTCAACAGGTGAATGGATAAAGAAAATGTGTTCTATATACACAACAGAATATTACTCAGCCTAAAGGAATGAAATTATAAAATGTTTTAGTATATGAAGGGAGCTGGAAAATATTGTGCTAAGCCAATCCCAGAAAAACCAAAGGCCGAATGTTTTCTCTGATATGCAGATGCTAATTCACAATAAAGGTTGGGGGTTGGGGAAGAATAGAATTACTTTGGATTACACAGAAGAAAGTGAAGGGAGGAGAGGGGATAGGAGATAAGAAAGATATTAGAATGAATCTATTGGTTGTACACTATGTAGAGATACGAGGGTTGAGTAATCATTTGCATAGAGTAATAATGTGTGATTCATTCTATTATTCTTCTCTTTTTGTTTTATTTTGAGGAAAGGTCGATCTAAGTTTCTTAGGACCTCCCTGAGTTTCTGAGGCTGGTTTTTAACTTGCAATCCTCCTGCCTCAGCCTCCAGAGTCTTGGGTATTACAGACAAAATATAAATTGTCCTACTGTTTGAGATAAATAAGGAAAGACTGTACCAAATAAGCGTTGTAGGAGATGTGTTTTGGAGGCTGAGCAGGAATGTTTTATGAGGCACAAAATCATACTAGGCAGACAAAACTGTGTGGGCAAAGATTTCAGAATGTTTTGATGAAAGTCTGTTTTTAACAACAGCAGCTGTGTTGCAGAGACACATAAGGAGATTTAAGCTAGTGGCTTTGCTTTGGTTTCTCACGATATCAAATAACCTATGACATTACCAATTACACAATGATTTATTGATTTCCCACAATATATAAACTAAAAGTATTACAGGAGTTCCAGGCCAGGTACAAAAGCCAGATCTGGCCACTCACCTGAATAAACAAACCCAAATGCTAATTGTGAAAAGCAAGAAAAGAACTTTAATACCAGCCACAATGCGATACATGCTTTAGGCATATATTCAGCATGCTGACATGACCTGAAGGTTTAAATAGAAGAATAATTGGAGAAGTGGAGAAGAAGAAGTATGCATTTTTAAGTAGTCTTGGCCAAACTGTAGTCTGATGGATCATTATCTCAGTTCTAGCATTCTGAGAAGTCCTTATCACTTGAAGTGGGTAAATTTAACGTATTGCATAGTATGTTCATTTACCAGACCTGGAATGCTAGAAGGGGCAGTGTAGGTCCCATTAAATGATTGCTCCTGTTGAGGGAAGAATCTCCTCATGGTGATGTGTCTATAATGCTGTGTCATTTTTGGAAGGGATTGAGCAATGACTGAAAACTTCTAGGCACCACACCAGGTCTCTGAAACAAGGTACTGTAAAAGCTGATGATTTAATGTTTCCTCAATTTTGCCTCAGTTTTCAAGGGGGTATCAAATATATTAGGTAAATTTGGGTTAATAAATGTGGTATTTTTAGTTTTTAGATGAGCACTACTTAAATGATTAACATGTCTATGTGCATAGCTGAGCAGTCAAAAATATTAAGTTAGTAAATGATACCAAATACAGGCAGAACACCAAGCTTTATCCTGCTTTTAGTTACCCACTGAACAGTGGACCTCAGAGTCACTGCATTTACCAAAGGTAGCTTCTTGAAGTTCTTATTATAAAAAGACAATGTAAGACAGTGCATGATTCTTTACCAACTCCAAAAAGGACACCTCACCCTCCAATTTCAGGAAATGGAGACAGTGACCTTTCTTCTGGCTGTAGCTCTTGTCTCACCTCATTTTCCAGCACATAAACTGGCCTTGCACCACTTGGCACAGAAGGGATGCTCTGCAGGCACATTTCTCCAAACAGCATCCCCGAGAGTCAAAAGGAAAATTCAGAAGACAGAAGTGTTGAAAAAAAGTGGTGATGGATCTGATCCCAAATTCTTCCATAGAGACCTGAGTCCTCCTATCTATCAGCCTGGTGCTCCTCTATCTATAAGGAGCACCATTAGGAGCACCAACCTGATTAGGCCCCCAACTCCAGAGAAGAGGAGGCTAGCAGCACTTAAGACTGAAATTGAGACAGAAGTCCACACAGGTTATATCGGACTTCTGTCTGCATTTCACTCTTAATTGCTGTCTAGCCTTTTCTCCTCTGGAACCTTGGAGTTGGAGGCCTAATCAGGTTTCTGTTTCCCTTATATTTGGAAGATCAAAGAAATGATGCAATTGAAATTGCTATGAACACTTAAGAAGTTCCTCTTCATCTTGGACAGACTTCTTGAGCTCCTCCCCACCTCTAAATCCATATTCTTTTGGGTAGATGGCTTGGTGGTGAGGTTTGTTCCTGGGGATGATCTGATTAGCTCTGAGTTTGCACCTAGTGTAATGAACCAGAAATAAACATATACAGCTAATGAATAAGTTATTACTATGTACAGTGTAAACTTCACCCTTTCGAGCTTTGAGAATTTCGGGGACAACCAGTTTGCTTGGGTTTTGCCTTTATCCTCTGGGTTTTTTGTCTTCTGCAAAACAAATGTAAAAGGAATATCTCTCATGCATGTGGGGATTCCTGACTCCTCCTGCCCCCAGCACTGTGGTGAGCCGTTCCTGTGGACTGTGGTCGCCATTACATGATGGCGCTGGCTCCGCTGTGGTCTGTGAAGGACAACTCCATATCAGAGAGAGTTGGCGTATTGTCAACTCCTTATCAGAGAAAGTTGGCGTGTCGTTCTCTAGCACCCTGTGAGAAGGGTCCACGTGGCAGCTTCACATTGGGGTTCAAGGTGCTTTATTAAGGCTGGGAGGGGCATCCAATTATTATTCCGGGAATTAGAAGAATTATTAGAAGAATGTCAAGGGCCTGAATAAACTGCTGAAAGAAGATTCCTGAGTCGCGTCTTCCTTGCAGGCAAGGGGGTCGTGACAAGTGGTGCCGAAACCCGGGAGAAAAGAAAAAAGAAAAAAAGAAAAAAGAAAAACCCAGGAACCAGAACTTTCAGCAGTCAGGGAGGCGCACCGGTAAGTCCCAAGTAAGGTGGGACCCGCTGTTAAAAAGCGAAGGCTCCTCTATAAATAAAGAGGGAGCGTTAAAAGGTACCTACTCCTCTGTAAATAAAGAGAGGGCGTTACATCTCGTAGCAATTGCACTCTGTATTTTCGTTTTGTTTTCTGTGTATTTTCGTTTTTTGTGTACTTTCACTTTCGATTTCTTTGTTTTCTTGTGTTGCGTCATGGGTGCCGTGACTTCAAGTCCACTTCTTCTGGCCCTAGATGGCCTTTTACGTTCCAAGGGACTGGAGGTGAAACGCAGTACCTTAGAGAGATTTTTACAGAGGGTAGATACAGCTGCACCGTAGTTTGCATTTTCGGGCAGCCTCACTACACCCAACTGGGATAAATTAGGCGAAGACCTTGATTTTGCTTGTGAGCAGGGCATGTTAGAGGGCAGGGTGATACCCCTCTGGAAGATGGTCCGTAGTTGCCTTACAGATGGCAGATGCCAAGAAGCGCTTGTTAAAGGGCAAGAAGTTTTAGAACAATTGCATGAGGAAAAATAAAAAACAACAGAGAGTGAAGTGTCTCAGGAAGGGGGGAGTGTGCGGGGCGTGGAGAACGGGAGGAGACTTTATCCAGATCTCAGTGTGCTGCGCACGCCCCCGTGCGAAAGTGGGTCAGAGGTAGAAGATAATGAAGAGGAGGAGCTGGAGACGCTGTCTCGGCAGCTAGGGAGTTTAAGTACAGGGAACAGAGATAAGCAAGGGCTCAAAAAAGGACAGCCTCCCGATCCGCCTTCGTATGGCGGGGGTGTTTCGGGACGAAGTTTCCACGCCCAAACATGGAGGGCTGTTAACGCTGAGATGGGTCTTGCTTATCCAGTTTTTCAGGATGATAATAGGGGAAGATTTCATGAGCTTTTGGATTTCAAAATTGTAAAGACCCTGGCGGAGTCTGTGCGCACTTATGGGGTCAATGCCGCTTTTACACTAACTCAGGTAGAGAATCTGTCTAGATACTGCATGACTCCCTCTGATTGGGCTAGCCTCGTTCGGGCTTGCGTCTCCCCAGACAAATATTTGGACTGGAGAGCATTTGTGCTAGAGGGCGCAGCAGAGCAGGCCGCCCAAAATCATGCAGCAGGAAACCCCCATTGGGACAAAGACATGCTTTTGGGGCAAGGGAGATTTGCTAATCAACAGACAGGATTTCCTCTTAAAGTATATGACCAGATTAATAATATTCGCATTCAGGCATGGAAATCACTTCCAAATAGAGGAGAGGTGTCTGGTAACCTGACTAAAATTACACAAGGCCTTACAGAACCCTTTTCAGATTTTGTTGCAAGGATGGTGGATGCCACTGCTTTCCTCTGTTCCTCAGGGCTGGCATATCATTGCTATTGACATTAAAGACTGTTTCTTTTCTATTCCTTTGCATCCTAAAGACTCACAGCATTTTGCCTTCACCCTTCCCTCGTGTAATCACGAGGAACCAGATCAAAGGTTTGAGTGGGTTGTTTTACCACAGGGAATGTCTAACAGTCCTACGATTTGTCAGATGTATGTAGGGAAGGCACTCGCACCTCTCAGACAAAAATATCCTTCCATCAAGATTATTCATTATACGGATGATGTATTATTGGCAGCCAAATTAGAACAGTCAGTTAATGAGGCCTATAAAGACTTGGTGAAGTTGTTAGCTCAATATGGATTACATATTGCACCTGAAAAGGTTCAAACAGGGGATTCTATTAAGTATTTGGGAGCGATGATTGGATATGACATGTTAAAACCACAAAAGGTTACTATAAAAACTCAAGATCTCCAAACTCTAAATGATTTTAAAAAACTGTTGGGTGATATTAATTGGATAAGAGGTTATTTACATATTCCTAATATCGTGCTCCAGCCTTTGTATGCTATTCTTAAGGGTGATCCAGATCTTACTTCCCCTCGTACCCTCACTAAAGAGGCCAGAGCGGCCCTTATAAAAGTAGAAGAAGCTATACAACATGCTACTCTATGCAGGCTCCAGAGTGATAAACCTTTCCAGTTATGTGTGCTTGACACTATGCGGCAGCCTACTGGAGTACTGTGGCAAGATGGGCCTTTACTATGGATCCACCCACATGTATCCCCAGGAAAATCTTTAGAATGCTATCCTGATGCTGTTGCAGCATTAGCACTTAGAGGGATTCAACAGAGCATTCAATTTTTCGGACAAACACCTTCTTCTCTTATCATACCCTATTCTAAAGCTCAAATTAATGTTTTGTGTGCTACTCTGGACAACTGGGCCATTCTATGTTGCTCGTTTCAAGGGGATATTGATAATCATTACCCTTCTCATCCATTACTCCATTTTGTTAAAGAACATCCTATCATTTTCCCTAGAGTAACTTCGCCCACTCCAATTCCGGGGGCTGTTAACATTTTTACTGATGGCTCTAAGTCTGGAATGGGAGCTTATGTGATTAATGACTCTCCCCCTGTCCAGCATCAATTTGCTCCTGGAAATCCACAATGGGTAGAACTACAAATTGTCATTGCAGTTTTTAAACAGTGTTCTATTCCTTTCAATCTCATTTCGGACTCCATCTATGTGGTGCAGGCGCTCAAAATTCTGGAGGCTGTAGGAGCTATTAGTGACACCCATAATGTATCTACTTACTTTAATCAGCTTCAACAGCTTATCTGTAGCCATACTGCCCCTTTCTATCCAATGCACATTCGGGCTCACACCTCTCTTCCTGGCCCGTTATCACAGGGTAATGCCTGTGCTGACTCGGCAACTAGAAGCCAGTTGGTATGCTTGGCCTCCTTTTTAGAAGAAGCTAAATTGTTTCATCACAACTTTCATGTCAATGCTATGACACTGCACAGACGTTTTTCCATCTCAAGATCGGATGCTCGTCAGATAGTATTACAATGTCCCCATTGTGTCACATTTCTTCATCCCCCTACTTATGGTGTAAACCCATGAGGATTGAAGCCATTGGTTGTCTGGCAAATGGACGTAACTCACGTGCCTAACTTTGGTAACCTCAAATATGTACATGTTTCTATTGACACATACTCTGGAATTATTCATGCTTCTGCTTTATCGGGAGAAAAGGCATGTAATGTCATTACTCATTGCTTAGAGGCATGGGCAGCATGGGGTGCACCTGCATCCCTTAAGACTGATAATGGACCTGCTTATACTGGCAGACAGTTTACATCTTTTTGTTCTAATATGGGAGTACAACTTGCTCATGGGTTGCCTTACAATCCTCAAGGGAAAGGCATTGTCGAACGTGCCCACCGCACCTTAAAAGAAACCTTAGAAAAACAAAAAAGGGGAATAGGAGTTGACCACACTCCTAAAGAACGCCTGTCCTTAGCTCTTTTTACCATTAATTTTTTGAATTTGGATATTCATGGCCGCTCTGCGGCTGATAGACATGTGTCCCCTCAGCCCTCTGTGACTGGCTATGTTAAGTGAAAGGATGTTCTTACGGGCCAATGGAACGGCCCTGACCCCGTGCTGACATGGGCACGAGGATCTGTATGTGTTTTTCCCCAGGATTGCACGGAGCCGCTGTGGATCCCTCAACGCCTGACAAAAAGAGTCTCGAGATCTACTAACCAGCAGCAGGAGGTGCCACAACAGTCCCATGATGAGGAGCTTCATTCTGATGAGTGCTCTGGCTCTGATGCTGGTGCCAACGGTACAGATGACACCAATGCAGTGGTGGGCAGTGGCACGGGCATGGCCAATTCCAATGCCAGTTCATAGTAATTCTAGTGTCCTCCCCACTCTTTTTTCTACCTCATGTGAGATGTCTGCTCCTTGTACCTCTCCTAGAGGGGACATGGAAAATATTTTTAATCAGTCTCAAGTTAATCTCACAGGAGTTTTTTGTTTCAGCCTTGGGAACACTAATTGTATTAGCTTTAAGACCAAAAATTTGACTAACTGGGAGGACCCATTGCAGTCCAGTCGAGTCTCAGGGAGCATTCTCAGTGCTGTATTGAGCCAAGTAGTTTCAGGGAAGCAATCAGGCTCAGAGACCCCCGCAACTAGCTCTGTTTTAAACATAACTACTTTAGCTATTATCTCCGAGGTACTAATCCCAATGCCTCCTTCTTCTAATAGTACTTACAATGCCACTCATTTCAAGGCCTCTCCTTACTGTACCCCTAATTTTGGTTTTCCCCCAAAATTTACGCCTTGTCAGGATCATTCTTGGGAGAAACATCAAGTTGCTAAAGGTTTCTCCTTTTCCCCCCCTCTGAAGAGATATGTTTACAACTTTAACAACAATGCCAACTCCTCTACAGGAACAGGTTGGTCCTGGTTTCAATGGCTCATTTCCAATGAGAAGGGGGCTTCAGCCGATATTTCTACATTGGCTCAATTACTAGGAGCTAAAAGTTGGCTGGCTAATGTTTCTGGCACTACTAAGGAGAGTGAACGAGGTAATAGGCTTACATCTGTTTTGTTCAACTCTCTGTTACATTATGCCACATTGCCTCCAACAATGGTCTGTATCCAATCCCCGTTCCTGTTCCTTTTAGCTAATGACAACTCATCGGGGATGCGGGATTGTTCTAATATTACCTGTTTCTTATCTGAGTGTTGAAATGGTTCTTGGACTGTAGCAGTGATTATGAAATTTCCAACTTTTGTCCCAATCCCAGTCACTGCGGATCCAGATAAATTTCCTATTGTAGAGCTACTTAGAGTCTGCAAAGATTTTGGAATCACAGCAGCTATAGTGACAGCCGTGGCGGCATCTGCTGCTGCAGCAGTTACGGCCGGAGTAGCCATGGCCAGTCAAGTACAAACTGCTGCCACTATTAATCAAGTTGTTCAACAAACGTCCACTATACTTGAATTGCAAAATGCGATTAATCAACATATTTTGTCAGGGATTTTAGCTGCCAACCACAGAACAGATTTTCTTCAAGCTCAGGTAGAGGAATTGGCTGACCTAGTACTTTTAGGCTGCATTGACCAACGTGCACATTTATGTATAACCTCTGTCAGATTTAATGATTCCAGGAATGCTTCCCACATCATTGGTGGATATCTGGACGGGAATTGGTCCATGAAAGCGGAAGACATGATCCAGTCTCAACTAACCCAGATAGCTATCTTGAATAGTACCCGTGTCAATCCCGTGACTCTGGGTCAATTCACCAATTGGATATCTTCTGCCTTTTCTTTTTTTAAGGAGTGGGTGGGAGTAGGCATTTTTGGTGCACTGTGTTGTTTTGGTATGTTCCTCTGTTTGTGGTTTCTCTGTCGCCTTAAAGCTCATAGTGCTCATGATAAGGCTATGATCATACAAGCTCTTGCTGCTTTAGAAACTGGCAACTCACCTCAAGTCTGGCTTGCGCATCTTAAACAGTAAATCTTTGACATGGTCATTGCACCCCAAGTTATTATAACATTGCACTGGGATTGACATGTCTTTCCTCATTATTCTCTTAGTGTCAGAATGCCTTGCACTCTGCCGGTTTTGCTACCATTGCACACAGATGGGTTTCTACACTAGTGCCTTTGACATGGTCGTTGCACCCCAAGTTATTCTAACATTGCACTGGGTATGACACGTCCTTCTTTTGTCTTTCTTTTAGTGCTGGAACGCCCTTGCACTCTGCAGGTCTTGTTGCCATTGCACGCAGAAGGGTTTCCACACTGGTCTTTATCTATCACTTTAAAGTCCGTGCCTTTCTTTCAGGGTGCTGCCAACTTGTTTGTAGTTGTACTTCTAGACAGCCACAGTTCAACCTCAGCTATTCCCTCTTACTCACCATCATCACGATACAGGATGCGAGGCAAGGCACTGCACTTGAGTGATCCATTGAGAAGAGGAACCTCAAGAGGAGCATGTCATATTGCATGCGGGTTTGACATGTCTCCGCCCCGCCCCACAAAAAAAGGCGTCGGCTGATATGGTGTCAGATTTGGGGAAGGCGCTCCCTAGGGCTGGACCATACTATGCAGCCACTTCTGCACAGTGGGATAGGACCTCTACTCTCGCCTGTATTGTCTTAGTGAAACAAAAAGGGGGAGCTGTGGTGAACCGTTCCTGCGGACTGTGGTCGCCATTACATGATGGCTCTGGCTCCGCTGTGGTCTGTGAAGGACAACTCCATATCAGAGAGAGTTGGCGTATTGTCAACTCCTTATCAGAGAAAGTTGGCGTGTCGTTCTCTAGCACCCTGTGAGAAGGATCCACGTGGCAGCTTCGCATTGGGGTTCGAGGTGCTTTATTAAGGCTGGGAGGGGCATCCAATTATTATTCTGGGAATTAGAAGAATTATTAGAAGAATGTCAAGGGCCTGAATAAACTGCTGAAAGAAGATTCCTGAGTCGTGTCTTCCTTGCGGACAAGGGGGTCGTGACACAGCACTATTTATACAATGAACCAATTACACCTGAGACTCCCCCAGGGGGCTAACTGCACAATTTCCTGTTTTCTGTGAACCACTCCTGGCACTCCCCTCCCTCCTAAAACTCAATTCTTCCACCCTACAATACACAATACTGTTTCTTTCTATATGATGAGTATGTAGAGCAGAGGATACCTGACAGAAATTTTAAGGAGTCTTATTCTTTTGCTTTGTATTGTTAGCATAAGTAAAGAGATATATTTCTTCCAATATGAAATCTGCAAGCAACCTGAATAACACCCCAAAGCTAATTTGATTTTACAGTTTTTTCTCTATACTTCAGCATGAAAACATAAATAAATATCATCTAGTAGAAAATTGTGCTTAATAATGAGATCATGATATCTTGAAGTTGAGGGAGAGAGGTTACTTTGATGTGTGTGTTGGAAAGATTCCATGCAGGTTATATTCATTCTTAAAAGTAGGGAATCACAATAGCATGAAAAAGGAAAATGTAGATCTAGTTTCAATTCTCTGAAAGTAAAGGTATTAATTCGGGGTGTTATAGTGACATAATCCTCTTTCTAATGACATTTTCTAATAAATTGATGTAGCTTAATTTTCTTGTATTTAGTTACATGATTTGTACAAAAGTGTATGAAACCTACATTACCTTCAACATTCTCCTCTAAATAAGTAGCATCAAGTGCTTATTGCAGCTGTATGGAACTCATCATGGATTCTTATTTTATGTTGCGTATTTTCTGCCGTGTCAACAGGACTGTACCTGAACTTTGGAAGGTACTTCCATGTAGCTGAATTGAATTGCAGGGCTATTGAGCCATTTATACTTGCCACGCTTTCCTTCTCTGCCACTATGGGGCCATCTATACAGAATTAGATGTTTCATGATTAAAACATCTGGCAGAAATTTCTTCTTCACCTTTTCTTCTTCCCGTGATCTCTCATCTTTGAGTAATGCTGGGGTAGGGTAGGAGTTTTAGGATCCAGAATACTCAGGAATGGGGACTGGTGAACATGATACATCTGAGTTGCTGACTATTCAGCCCAAGGGGGCACCAGCCTTTGTGGATTTTCTTACAAAAAGAGTTTATGTATCGAGACAATAAACAAATTTCTTTGTGATTGACCACTTTGGTAAACATGAGCATGTCTGGCTCTGTGCTGCCATTTGGCCATCACCAGTTGAAGGAACACAATCAACAAGAAGAGTAATAGTCTGGAGATGATTTTTTCAGTCATTCATTCCTCAAAGTAGCACTTAAAGGATGTAAGGGAAATCAGCCTTCTTTATGGCTCATGTCAACCTGATTGTCTGACAACAGACTTGGATGTCACTCAATAGATCTCATATTCGTTTTAGGCCAATGGAAGTCTCATTTTTTTTTTAAATGACACATTTTTCATTCAACAGAAATAAGAATACATTGACTGCTTCCAAGTGCCCATGTGAAGTCAGATTTAAAGTAGTGCTGGATGCTGAACCAGGGACATGGCAGAGAGAAGAAAAAGCATAAGAGATTTGTGAACAAATTGCAAGGAAAAAAATGTCACCATATTCTCTCAGTGGATTACCTAAAATTGAATGGACTTGGTTACCCAAAATATCACCATCAAAATAGTGTCAAAACATCAAACCCCCACCTTTTTTTACCTAGTCTAGAAATATCTACATTAAGGAAGGGTCAACATACCAAAAAGACATAGCAAATAAAATGCCCTGGCAGAACACCAGCCTGGATTTCTCAGGAGACCTCACTTATGGGAATGTTTAGCAAGTACAAACCCAAGAATTTGGGCCATGAAGACTAAATATTTTTAGCTAATTATTGTGCTTTTGGGGTAGGGAGGGGGTGTTGTCTAACTGGAATTGGAAAGAAGAGAATGTGCTGATGGGGTTTTCATTATTTTGTGTCATGTATATGTTACCTCCCTCTCTGCCTGGTCCAGTTTCTGAGTCAAAGATTGGCCAGTCCCTTATCTATAGAATGACAGTCATGGTTATCTGGGTTTCTATTTCACTTTATAGATACAGAACATCTTCACATGGGCTATTTAAGAAGATGAGAATTTCTGGGCAGGCACCTCTGCCTCCCTTTGGAACTTTCTGAATTACTACAAGGTGATTGTTATATCTAGGGTATCTAGGGTATTGATGTCCATCTCTTTCTACCATCTTTCCTGCCCTCCCACATCCTGCCCACCCTGCCTATCCTTTGCCCAATCAAAGTTCTTCAATTTTTCCCATGTCTCCCCCTCCCTGTCTTGGATCAGCATCCACTTATTAGAGAGAATATTCAACCTTTGGATTTGGGGCATTGGCTTACTTTACTTAGCATGATATTCTCTAACTCCATTCAATTGCTTGCAAATGCCATGATTTTTTTCTTTTAAGGCTAAGTAATTTTTCATTTGTATATATACCACAGTGTTTGTATCCATTCATCTATTTAAAGGCATCTAGGTTGCTTCCAAAATTTAGCTATTGTGAATTGAGCTACTATGAACAATGATGTGGCTGCATTACTATAGTATGCAAATTTTAAGTGTTTTGGGTAGAGGTTGAGGAGTAGGATATCTGAGTCCAGTGGTGGTTCCATTCCAAGTTTTCTAAGGAATCTCCATACTACTTTCTTTATTGGTTGCACCAATTTGCAGTCCCACCAGCAATGTATGACTGTGCATTTTTCCCTACAACCTTGCCAACATTTATTTTTGTCTGTATTGTTGATGACAGCCATATTGACTGTCATGTGATGAAATCTTGAGTAGTTTTGATTTGCAGTTCTCTGATTATGAAAGATGTTGAACATTTTTTTATATATTTGTTGATCTACTATATATTTCAGAAGATCAGAAGAAAAACTTCTCTATGCTCAGATTTCCTCTCCCCAAAATCTGAGACTATTTAAAATTAGATTCTAATTCTATAATTCTAGACCTAATGTCCACCTGAGAATTCTATACTGCTGTTCCCTCTGTATAAGCAATCATTTCCTTTTCATACTTCCCCAGTCAACTACTTACTAGACAGGGGCTAAGATCCACATTATTGGAGGCTCCCTTTGCAGCATGAAAATATCACCTCTGAAACTTAGCAATAGGAAGATTTATTTTTAAATGTGAAAACAAAAACTTAGAGCAAGTATTTAATTTGATGACTACTGTGTTTATTGGTGTCATTTCCCCTTCTTTTTTACACTGAGATAGGAAACTTGAAGGTGACTCCATTTTGTCATTCATCACTCATTTTTCTCACTTGACAACATGTTTGAGGACAACTGTTATGTTTTAAATATGGGGTGTCCCCAAAAGCTCATATATGAGACAATGCAAGAAAACTCAGAAATGAAGTGATTGGCTTATGAGAGCCTTAATGTGATCAGTGCATTAACTGTTATAACTGTAAACAGGTAGGGTGTGGCTGGAGGAGGTGGGTCACTAGGCTCTGCCTTTGGAGCTTATATTTTGTCCTTGGTAAGTGGGGTTCTCAGTCTACTTCCTGGTGCTGTGCCCTGAGCTGCTTTCTTCCACCATACTCTTCTGCCATGTTGATCTGCCACAAGTTATACCAGAAGAAAAGAATCAAACATCTTCAAAATGAGACCTCTGAAACAGTCAGCCAAATAAATTTTTCCTTCTCTACATTGTTATTTTCAGGTCTTTTGGTCATAGCATGAAAAGATGAACTAAATCAATCACATAAACTTTGTAAAATTAAATTCACTGGTGCTTAACTTCCTAATTTTACCAGCATTCTAGGAGATTCATAAAATAAATGACAAAAATATGGAAAAAAAAGTGAAGTGTCATTGTGAATATCCCTGGGAAACTCACTCACTTTTCCTCAGTTTTAGTTTTCTCACATTCATGTGGAGGAAAAACTTCAAATGTTGGCAGGATTCCAGAAGCAAAAACTCACACAATAACGCTACAGAAACCCAGAGTTGCTTCATATTCATACTCAAAGACAACTGTCCAAACAGTGGCAAACACCTGCAGTCCCAACTACTCTCAAGGATGAGGCAGGAGAATAACAAATTCAAGGACAGCCTGAGCGACATAGGAAATATGACAAGACCTCTCTCTCTCTCTCTCTCTCTCTCAATATATATATATATATATATATATATATATATATATATATATATATATTCTTTCAATATGTGCAATACTTCAAGAAAATTCAAGATACACTCTAAATTACCTTTTTAAATATCCCCTCTATTTTCTCTCCTTTGCCTTCAGATGTTTTAGAATAGGAGCTTCTCTCCAGCTGCTAGCATTGGACAGACAATAAGTCTGATGCCAAAGGATTGGAACTAGAATCAGAATTCAATATATTAAAAATAACAATATAATTTTTTTACCTCTTTCCAGGATTTTTGGAAATATGAACCCAAAGTCATGAAAATATGGGAAAATGTGGGAGTGAGTATTCTGGAAAGTTTCCTTACATAGACTTGTTGACATGAGGCACCCCACTGCATGAGGACAATGCAAGTCGAGATGTATTACTGGTGACTAATTATCATAAAGCTTTTGGAGGCTCCTACTCCTGCCAAGGGTCACATATGTCACCTGGTGTCAGGACTCAAAGCCAAGAACGCCACACTCCTGACTTTTCTCAGTCTATGAAGACCCAGAAACTCCTGGTCGCACCTTTTATCTAGTGCCCAGTCAATCCTCCCTTTTCCAAATTTACTTCCTTACAAAACATTTAATAATGCTCGGGAGACCTTACTTCAAACCCTTATAATATATGCATTATGCATGGCTTTATCTCCTTTCAAAATAGTCACTTTGATTGAAAGTCAAACACCTTTATATCAATTTTGGGTTTATCATGTGCATTTGAAAGAAAAGATGAGAGGCAGAGATAAACAGATTGGGAAACGAATTGTCCTCTATTTTAACTTTATCTACAAGTGTAAAATCTTGGGGTTGTTAATTTGTTTTTAATTATCAAGTGTTTTCAGCAGAAGTATATACAGGGATTTCTTTGCCAACATCATTCTAATGACTATGAAAAATGGATGTCCAGTACATTTAAATCACTGTGTTCCCCATGAGCTTATGTATTTCAGGATCTGGTAGAGTGAATACAGCTAATTTTAGCAGCTGTTTCCTTAATGCTGTTTGGTGAAAGCAGCTCCAGAGGTATAATTGTAGTTCTTGTGTGCTATAAGCAACTGGGAAAAGGCTTTGCCTCTTCCTACCTCTACATATTCTCTCATCATGTCCTCAGGAACTGCAGGATGGGCCACAGCATCCTGCCTAACTGGCATGGACCATAAAGGGCATATGGTCAAAGGTAAAGAGCACTCAGGGCTGAATCTCCACTGATACAACCCCAGTATTTGAATCCCTTGTAAGGACTTAATAATTACTTGCCTTCAATTTTTCACTAATCCAATACTCTTTCACAGCAAAAGGCCAATCAAGAACATGAACCAAGAATGTAGAGAAGAGGAGAAATCTTTGCCACCTGCATCATTTATGGTGTTAATTTCCAGGATATACAAAGAACTCAATAAGCTTAACATCAAAACAAACAAACAAACAAACAACAACAACAACAAAAACCCCACAAATATCTCAATCCAAACTTGGCAAAGGAACTCAACAGATTTTCTCAAAAGAAGAAATACAAATGATCAATGAATGTATGAAAAAATGTTCAACATCTCTAGCAATCAGAGAAATTCAAACTTATAACTCCACTGATAATGAAATATTTTAAAATACAAAAATTGTTACGAATGAAATAGAAAATACATATGCACCATTTAGACTTATCTGACCAGCCTCTCCTTATGAAGAATTTTTTGTCTTTAAATATCTCTTTCCTACTTCAGCTATATGACCTTCATTTTATGAAAATCAGAGTGGTTTCTATGGCCAGAATCTCGCTGTGTATCATACCCTAATTTGACTTTGTATCTAGTGTCACTGTGCATTACACAGTTAGGGATATGGGTTATGGAACATCATTCTGGATTGCTGGTGGTTGCTCTAACTGCAGAATCTGGCTTTTTAGTTTTAATCAGCTCTTCTTTCCCATTACAGGTTGTGTGATGATCCCCAGTCTGTGTTGGTTATTGCAGATCCAGAGATGTTCAAAACAGTGATGGTTTGTTTTCACAAATCAGCTGTAAGCATTCATTTTTTAAAATGAGATTTTTTATTAAATTTCTGTCTTAAAATGATTACACTTTCATAGAGAATTGCTAAAAAATATACAGGGAGGTTTCATATACTATTCTCCTGAATTGTAGCAGTTACATTTTATGAGCACATTGCTTATCTATGAATATAGTCTAGTCCTCTTATTATAGTAATGAAAAAATGTCATTGATACAATTCACAGAACGTATTTAGGTTTCACCAGATTTTTTTTTTTTTGCGTGCCTCATGCATGTGTGCCTATGTATGTCTGCAAATTTGCTACTGTGGATAGATTCATGTAACTATCATCTTAGTCCAGACAAAGTGTTTCCCAAGGCTCTGTCTTACTAGTCTTTTAGAGTCCTTATGTGTATCTTGTCTTTTCCTATTAACAGGGTCTTCATAAAAGCAAATATGGTTTTATTTGGAGGAGACTAATATATTAATATTTCTTTGTCATTTAGGCATAATATCTGAAAATTCTTTGCTTCTGACTTCTGTTTTTCTTGTTTCTCTTCTAAAAGTTGTACTTTTATGTTTTGCATTTGAATCTATGATCTATGTCACATTCATTGTTAAACAAGATGAGGTTTGTTTTTGTTGTCTCATTTTGTTGACCTGTGACAAGATGAGGTTTGTTTTTGTTGTCTCATTTTGTTGACCTGTGTCTGTCCAGTTTCTCCAGTGCCATCTTTAGAAAGACTGTCTTTGCAGCACTTCCAAGCTCATTCTCTGAAGCCAATATCACCCTGATCCCAAAACCAGACAAAGACACCAATATCTCTAATGAACATAGATGCAAAACTTCTCAATAAAATACTGGCAAATTGAATACAAAAACATGTCAAAAAGATCGTGCACCATGATCAAGTGGGGTTCATCCCAGGGATGCAAGGTTCATTCAACATATGGGAATAAATAAATGTAATCATCACATCAATAGACTCAAGGATTAAAATCATATGATCATCTCAATATGTGCAGAAAAAGCATTTGACAAAATATAGCATCACTTCATGTTCAAAACACTAGAAAAACTAGGGGTAACAAGAACATATTTCAATATTATAAAGACTATCTATGCTAAGCCTCAGGCCAACATCATCCCAAATAAAGAAAAATTAAAGGTATTCCCTCTAAAAACTAGAACAAGACAGGGATGTCCTCTTTCACCACTTCTATTCAACATAGTTCTTCAAACACTGGCCAGAGCAATTAGACAGACAAAGAAATTAAAGGGATACATATAGGAAAAGAAGACTTAATTAACAGTATCTGATGATGATATGATTCTATACCTAGGAGACCCAAAAATCTCCACCAGAAAGCTTCTAGAACTAGTAAATGAATTCAGGAAACTAGCAGGATATAAAATTAACACCCATAGATCAGAGGCATTTCTATAGTCAGTGACAAATCCTCTGAGAAAGAAAACTACCCATTTACAATAATTTAAAAAAATAAGATACTTGGGAATCAACTTAAAGAAAGAAGTAAAAGATCTACACAAATAAAAACTACAGAACCCTAAACAAAGAAAATCACAGAAGACCTTAGAAGATAGAAATATCTACCTTGCTCTTGGGTAGGCAGAATTAATATTATCAAAATGACCATACCACCAAAATCACTATACAGATTTCCTGCAATTCCAATCAAAATTCCAATGGCATTCCACATATAAATAAAAAAGGCAACCATGGAATTCATCTGGAAAAATAAGAGATGTGGGAAGCCATTTCTGACATGTGATTGGGTGGCTCCTGTTAAGGGTCTGAGGCTCTTTGGCTGTGTCGAAGCTTTCCCGGCCCTTTCCTGATGACAGAGCCCATCCATGTGGGGGTGTGCCTGACCACTGACCCCGGGGACCCAATCACTGACCCTGACCTTGGAGTGCAGCCCCCCCAATCTTCATTAGATGGAATTCTCCCCTGAATCTCTTGTTCAACAATAAGAGGCTACTCCCAGGCATGTTCACTCTCTCTCTCTCCTGCTAGCCCTGAGTAATACTTGCTGCCCTGCTGGGCGGTTAGAGGAGGGAACCAGAGAGGGGAGCCGTCTCGGACCTAGCAATAGAAATAAGGTGACTGAGTCTATGTGTTTTATTTTGATCTCTTCTAACTGACTTTATGCCTAGAACATCATTAATGAAACCATTGCGCAGGCCGCATGGTAGAAAGAGACCCAGAATAGCTAAAGCAATTCTTAGCAGGAAGAGTAAAGCAGGTGGCATCACTATACCAGACCTTAAACTATACTACAGATCAATAGTAACAAAAACAGCACAGTATTGGCACCAAAACAGACTGGTAGACCAATGGTACAGAATAGATGACACAGAGACTAACCCACAAAATTACAATTATCTTACATTAGACAAAGGTGCCAAAAACATGCATTGAAGAAAAAATAGCCTCTTCAAAAGATGTTGCTGGGAAAACTGTAAATTCATATGCAACAAAATGAAATTAAATCCTGTAATCTCTTTCATCTGTCTAATTGCTCTGGCCAGTGTTTCAAGAACTATGTTAAATAGAAGTGGTGAAATCAGGCATCCCTGTCTTGTTCCAGTTTTTAGAGGGAATGCTTTCAATTTTTCTCTATTTAGAATCTTGTTGGCCTGGGGCTTAGCATAGATAGCTTTTCCAACATTGAGATATGTTCCTGTTATCCCTATTGTTTCTAGAATTTTGAACATGATGCAGAGCAGTATTTTATCAAATGTTTTCTCTTCATCTGTTGATATGATAATATGGTTCTTATCTTTAAGTCTTTTGATGTGATGAAATACATTTATTGATTTCTGTATGTTGAACCAACCTTGCATCCCTGGGAGAAACCCCACTTGATCGTGGTACAGTATCTTTTTGATATGTTTTTGTATTTGATGCCAGAATTTTATTGAGAATTTTTACATCTATATTTATTAGAGATATTGGTCTGAAGTGTTCTTTTTTTGATGTGTCTTTGCCTGGTTTTGGAATCAGAGTGATATTGGCTTCATAGAATGGGTTTAGAAGTGATCCTTCTTTTTTATTTCCTGAAATGAGTTGTAGAGTATTGATATTAGATCTTCTTTAAAGGTCTTGTAGAACTTGGATGTGTATCCATCCATTCCTGGGCTTTTCTTGGTTGGTGGACTTTTGTGGTGTCTGCTATTTTATCACTTGAAATTGGTTTAAATTCTGTATATCATCCTGATTCAATTTGGACAAATTATATGACTCTAGAAATTTATCGGTGCCTTTGATATTTTCTATTTTATTAGGGTATATATTTTAAAAATAATTTCTAATTTTCTTCTGTATTTATGCAGTGTCTGTTGTGATATTTCCCTTTTCATAATGTATGTTAGTGATTTGAGTTTTTTCTCTCCTTGTCTTCATTATAATGTCTAACTTTCTGTCAATTTTATTTGTTTTATCAAAGAACAAACTTTTTGTTCTGTCAATTTTTTCAATTATTTCTTTTGATTAAATTTCATTTATTTCTGCTCTGATTTTAATTATATCCTGTCTTCTGGTGCTTTTGGTGTTGATTTGTTCTTCTTGTTCTAGGGCTTTGAGATGTTGTGTTAATTCACTTATTTGTTTACTTTTTCTTTTCTTAAGGAATAAACTCCATGCAATGAGCTTTCATCTTAGAACTGCTTTCATAGTGTCCCAGAGATTTTGATATGTTGTATCTGTGTTCTCATTCACCTCTAAAAACTTTTAAATCTCCTCCTGATGTTTTCTGTATCACATTGTTCATTCAATAGCATATTGTTTAGTTTCCAGGTGTTGGAGTGGATTTTTATTTCTTATTTTATCATTGATTTCTAATTTCATTCCAGTATAATCTGATAAATTCAGGGTAGTATCTTCACTTTTTATGTTTTCTAAGAGTTGCTTTGTGGCATATTATATGGTCTATTTTAGAGAAGGATCCATGTGCTGTTGAGAAGAAAGTATAATCTCTTGTTAAAGATTAAAATATTCTATATATCTCAGTTAAGTCTAAATAATTGATTGTATTATTGAGTTCTAGAGTTTGTTCATCTTTTGTTTGGAAATCTATCTAGTGATAAAAGAGGTGTGTTAAAGTCAGCCAAAATTATTACGTTGTGGCCTATTTGACTCTTGAACTTGAGAAGAATTTGATGAATATAGCTGCACAATTGTTTGGGGCATGTATATTTATGATTGTTATGTTTTTGGTGTATGGTTCCCTTGAGAAGTATGTAATGTCCATCTTTATCCCTTTTGATTAACTTTGGCTTGAAGTGTACTTTATTTGTATGAGGATGGAAACCTCTGCTTGCTCCCACAGACCATGTGAGTGGTATGATTTTCCCCAACTTTCCCCCTTTAGTCTATGAATGGCTTTTCCAATGAGATGAATCTCTTAGAGGCAGCATATTATTGAGTCTTTTTTTATAATCCTATCTGCCAGTCTATGTCTTTTGATTGGTGAGTTTAGGCCATTAACATTCAGGGTAATTATTGAGACATAATTTGTATTAATAACCATTTTTGTTTATTTTTGGTATTTAACTTGTCTTGGTTTCTCCTTTGATTAGTTTTTCCTTTAGTATAATACTTTCATTTTCTGATTTTTAATGTTGTTTTTCAATTTATCTTCATGGAATATTTTACCAAGGATGTTCTGTAGTAAAGACTTTTGAGTTGTAAAATCTTTTAACTTGCATTTATCATGGGAGATTTTACTTTCATCATCAAATCTAAAGATTAGTTTTTCTGGATATAAGATTCTTGGTTGGCATCCATTTTCTTTCAGAGCTTGATATATGTTGTTACAGGACCTTATAACTTTCAGGGTCTGGGTTCAAAACTCTGCACATATTCTAATCAGTTCCACCTATAGGTAATCTGATTCCTTTCTCTCATGACTTTTAATATTCTCTCCTTATTCTGTATATTAGGCATTTTCATTATAATGTGTCTTCGTGTGGATCTGTTATAATTTTGTACATTTGGAACCCTGTGAACCTCTTGAATTTGGTTTTTCAATTCATTCTTCATGTTTGGAAATTTTTCTGATATTATTTCATTGAACAGATAGCTCATACCTTTGGTTTGGAACTCCACTCCTTCCTCTATCCCAATATCTCTTAAATTTGGTCTTTTTATGCTATCTCATATTTCTTATATGTTCTACTCATGGTTTCTTACCATGAGAACGATAGGAAGTACCTTTGGGTAGACAATTAAGTGGGAAAACAGTAGAGTACATAAAAAAACCACACAGATATATCAAGAAAAGTAAAAAATGTTAAAATAGCTGAACCTGGTGGAAAATAAGAAAATAGATTTAAAATTTTTAAAATAAAATAGTATTAAAAGAATATACAACATAATGTATTATTCAGACGTCCAAGACCTCAAAATCCTAATTCATGCAAAGTATTTGTTTTCACATATGTTGGGGATGTGACTGCAGGAGAAAGGAGAAGGAGCGAGAAAGAGAGAGAGGGAGAGAGAGAGAGAGAGAAAGAGAGAGAGAGAGAGAGAGAGAGAGAGAGAGAGAGAGAGAGAAATATTGAAGAGAGACACAGGGCTTGTTTTGGTTGTTTATCAGTATCTTTCCTGCTTCAGTTCTCATCCAATAGGTGGGGTCCTCTGTTGTTAGCTGGTATCTCTGCCCTCAGGATGGTGAAAGTAACCAAGGTGTCATTGTGCAGAGTTATCAGCTGCTGTGGAGAGTGGGGAGTTAGAAACTGAGTACCAGGAAGATGGTGATAAAGGTGACACAAGATAGAGGCTCCTGCTTTCAGTGGTGTGTCTGTTGTTGTGGTGGAGGAAGCCTGGCGATGGTTTTGGATGATGAGTTCAGCATCAAGCTCTGTGGATGGCAGTGTCAGCTGATTTTGGAGCCTGTGTAAATTTCCTAGGTGCTGGCAGGCACTGTGCATAGGTGATTATGTCAGCTGCTGCAGAGTCCCAAGATAGCAGTGACCAGGGGATTTCCCACATTGGTAGATGAGGGTCCACACAGGGGTGGCAGACTGAGTTTTTACTCATCAGAAGATCCAGGTTTCTTCCATGGAAGCAGCATCCGTGATTTCTGCTCGAGTTGGTGGCCAAAAGTTTTTTATGCGTGCTGCTGCCACTGCCATGGATGGTCTCACTCAGGTATCCAGTAGTCTTTCATGGGCTAGTATTTGGGAAACCTACTCTAATGCTGAAGCCTGAAGCCCTGGACAGGCAAGGTGTTTCCTGCATGGGGTGCGAATATTGCAGGCAGAGAAGCCATATTCTCACAACTTGAACCTCAGGTCACTGAGCAATGCAGAATTCTGCCTCCCTCTGGCCCGCCATCTTGGAACCCCCCTTAATAATCCACACTTCACTCGCTGCTGTAATTTGTTCGCTTATGGCTCTGTCTCTCTGTCTCTCTCTCTCTCTCTCTCTCTCTCTCTCTCTCTCTCTCTCTCTCTCTCTCTCTCTCTCTCTCCTCTTTGATCTGAGAGATGAGTCTCATTCACCTTAGTGTCTGTGACTCCCCTGGCACAAGGACAACTGCCTCATGGCATGTGATGGGAGCAAGAACTAGCCATTGTTCAACAGATAGTTCTGACAGTGTGTGGATCTGTGCTGCTCTTATTCTTGCTGCCTGTGTAGCAGAAGGAGGGTAAAATGGCAAAGATTTAAATATTCTGTGTTTTCTCTACTCAGAAATTTTGGGGCCTACAGCACAAGCATAATCACTAGCACATTCTGTTACACAGAGGAAAGATGTCACACTATCTTCATTCACACTGAGTGAAAGAGGGGCTGGCAGGGGCATGACAACAGGGCCAGCTACAGCCAGAGACAGTTAATGTTGACTCCCTCAAAAATTCACAAGATTTCTTTGTGAAAATAAAGTGAAGAGCATCAGAGATTTAGATATCTTTCATCCACCTTTTCTTATAATTTCTATGTGAACTAGCATTTCTTTTTCTCTTTTAAATAAATATTTGTTAAGATATCATTAACATTATAAAAATAGAGTTATATAATATGTAGTCTTTTGTAATGTAAATGGCTTTCATTCAGAATTTTGTTTTCAAATTATACATATATATCAGATTTTATGACCAAATAATATTTTATTGTATTTATATATCTAAATTTGGTTATCCATTCATCATTTGAGTGATTTCCACCTTTTGGTCATTGTGAATAGTGCTATTATGAATAACATTGTGAAACTTGTTTGTGAACTCTAGTTTTCAATTTCTTCTAGTGTATACTCAGGAGTGAAATTTATGGCTTATGCAATAAATCTGTGTTTCACTTAATAAAGAACCACCAAAAATATTTTCTATAATAGTTGTACCATTTTATTTTCTCACCAAAAATGTATGAGAGTTCCAATTATTTCATGTCTTTTCTAAGACTTTATGTTTCCACCTCTAATTTTAGACATTGTAGTAAATGTAAGATGGCATCTCCTGTGGTTTTCATTTGTATCATCCTATTGGTTACTAGTACTGAGCAATGTTAGTTACTTTTTTATTTGTTCTGTTTAGGTGTACATGACAGGAGAGTATATTTTGACATATTTATAAAAACATAGAGAACATCTTATTCTAATAAGAATCCCAGTCTTGAGGATGAACAGGATGTGGAAATTCACTGTGGTGTATTTATCTGTGTAAATAGAAAAGTTAAGACAGATCCACTACTTTAAAGAAATATCTATCCATGGGCTGGGATTGTGGCTCAGTGGTAGAGCACTTGCCTGGCATGTGTGAGGCACTGTTTTCAATTCTTAGCACCACATATAAGCAAATAAATAAAGGTCCATCCATAACTAATAAAAATATTTTTAAAAAATATCTATCCACCTCTTTTGCCATTGTATACCCAAAGCATTTGTCTTTTCATTTTGAGGCTTAAGAATCTTTGTATAGTCTTCACAAAAATCCTTGTTAGATTATGATTTACAACAGGTTTGTCCTATTCTATAGATGTCTTTTCACTTTCTTGATATTTTCCTTTGAAGCATAAAGTTTTTAGTTTTTTTTTTTTTTTTACAATTTATTCCTTTCATGGAAGCTACTATATACCTCAATCATTCAAATGAATGAACTAGATTTCAAAATCTTAAATGTATTAATCTCAAAGCTGCAAAGTTCATAAAAGAAAAGCAATTGACAGAAAATTAATGTAATATGATGCTATTTATAAAAATGTTAAAAACTTAACATGTCACGGAAACTTACATTTGAACGATGTGTGATTTATGTGTTTTCCTTTTATTGTTTGTGCTTTAAGTATTAAATATCAGAGTCCATTTAGACCATATGGACTTACACAGTACAAATTTTCTGTCAAGAATTGCATAGATTTAACTCTTATGCTTAGGTGTTTCAACCATTTTGAGTTAAGTTCTACATACAGGGTCAGATAAAGACAACACTTTGTTGTTTTGTATGTAGTTATTCAGTTGTTCCAGTTTTTTTGAAGAGTGTCTACCCCATTCAATGGCGATGGCACCTTTCTCAAAATTCCACAGGTCATAGACAGGTGGGTTTCTTTCTGAACTTCAAATCATATTTCACTTATCTATATGTTACCCATTTGCCAGGACCAATAATTCTGTGTTTAACTTAATAAAGAACCACCAAAACTATTTTCTATAATAGATCTACCATTTTTTTATCACCAAAAATGTATTTTTGCTTTGTGTTAAGTTTTGAAATCAAGAAATGTGAATATTACACTTTATTCTTGTTTTTCAAAAAATTTTGGCTATTTGGGTTTCCTTTAAATTCAATTTAAATTTTAAATCATTTTGTCAATTTCTACAAAGAAGTCAGCTAAGATTCTCTTACAAAGGTCATTCTAACCTGCAAATTGATTTCAAGAGTATTGCCATTTTGCTGATATTAAGTTTTCTGATCCATGAACCTAGCGTGTTTTGTGATAGTCATGTAGATCCTCTTTAATTTATTTCAACAGTGTTTTATAGTTATTATTGTACCTGTTTTTCACTTTTTGGTTCTTTAAAATATTTTTATAATAGATGGAAACAATATATTTTATTTTTATGTAGTGCTGAGGATCAAACCCAGTATTTCACACATGCTAGGCTAGCACTCTACTAACTGAGCTACAGCCCCAGACCTGTTTTGCACTTTTGTCAATTTGATTCCTAAGCACTCTACTAACTGAGCTACAGCCCCAGACCTGTTTTGTACTTTTGTCAATTTGATTCCTAAGTACTTGTTCTTTTCAATTATATCATAATTTGAACTATTTTCTTTATTTCTTAATTTCCCTTTTAGACTGTTTATTATAGTGTATAGAAACACAGTTTGTTTTTGTATACCTATCATGTATTTTTCAGTTATCATTCTCAGACAAAATTGAGAATCATTGATGTCAATAATTTCTTAACATTATGAAGGATTTATACAGTCCAGGGTAATCCTGACTCACCCCCAGGAATCCTGTTACAGAAAAACTACTTCTTTTACATTTCAATAATAACTCTTTCTGACTCTTATTTTCCCCCTTCTTCTCATCCTTCAAATTCTAGTTCAATATACAAAGTCTTCCAAGGAGTCCACCCCATCTAATGTAAGACTCATTTTGTTATTGTTTACTGCAAACTGTTTTCATCATCTAAGTTAATATTTTGTTATTAAAGCTTCCCATTTGTAGGCCTATATTTTATCTTTTTTTTAATCTTAGTTTTCTAAATGTGGTCCTGACACTTGAACCCAGAGCCTCAAACAGGCTATGCAAGCCCTCTACTATTGAGCCACAACCACAGTCCCTGGAGACCTATTTTTTATGTATCTTAGTACATCATCCCACTTAACTACATCACCTTATTTATGCCTTTCATAAAATTTCAGTGGTGACTTGTACGGAACCTCATCCATGGCAAGCTTTCAGTAAACATTTAAGTAGAGACTTGTCATTAAATTATATTTCATGGCTGTCATTTTTTTGCTCTTTTTAATTTTAAAATTTTACATATAACATTTTTCTCCCTCTTTATGTGTGTGTGTGTGTGTGTGTTTGTGTGTGTGTGTGTTTGTTCACACACGTGTTTCTCAGTATGCAGAAAATATTTGCAAACTATTTGAAATTTAAAAATAGTAATTTGTTACATTTATGGAACAATGTGGAATTTCTTCTGTGAAAAATGAAAAGTTGTCATTGAGTCATAAAAAGCAAGGTCTTATATGGCTTATTTCTAGAAATTGTTAATTTAATATGCAAAATCTCCCCCATCTGTTAGTTTTCCATATAGGAAATGAGAGGAGAGATATGGTTATCATTTTCTTTGAGGATTCAGGGCAGCCATGTAGCTATGCTTCATGTATGTACATATAAGAAACTTACATCTGATAGAAAATAAGTCTCTAATACACTAGGATGGGGTAGGTACTTTATGCAAGCTCCTAGTCTTTCTCAGCTGGAATTTCTCAGTCTCTACTGACAGTTTTCTTCTCTTTCTTCTCCTTAAATCAGAAGATTACTCTGATGGAGGTACCCTGACAGTAAAGAAATGCCTTGGTGAGAATAGGGCAAAAGTGCTCCTTAAAACTCTGTAGGACTCAAATGTTACCCATTTGCACTTATTTTAGAAGTAAAGACAAAGAGGAGTCTTGGAAGCGGGTAAGCATAATATTCCCTGAAGTTCTTTTCCATCTTTACACTGCATTAGTTCAATCAAGAGGCATGACTGGACTCTTTTAGAAGGGAAGGACTACTCATATACTTCAAATTATAAACCTACTCAGGGTTTCCTGTGTAACCCATGCATGAAAGAACATCCATGAAATTCACTTTATTTAGCTTTACAGAGAGTTTGACTCTGGTGTAACTTTTTTAAATTCACCCATCTTACTTAAATTTTTTTTGTGTGGTACCAGGGAACTCAGGGCCTCACAGTTGCTAGGCAAGTGCTCAACCACTGAGCCTCATCCCCAGCTCCCTTTCTACAAACTCAAATTAAAACACACACACACACACACACACACACACACACACACACAGACACACACACACACACACACAAGCCAACATGATTTTATCCCAGGCTTGACAGTGAATAGATGCTCATGAAAGATTTTCTTGAATGGACAGATGTATATATAATTTCACTATCCAATCTTGACACAGCTTATAAAATAAATGGAAGAAATTCATGACATACAAGGCTAAAAGTAGTTTTCATGTGTTGATACAGCTTCATTATCTTAAATTTATCTTTTCTTATTCTTTTTGTTTTGGTGATTCATTTACTACTTTTAAGTATGCTAGTTTTCAGATTCCTCTTAAATTCAGCAGGGAATTATTAATTCAGCCATAAAAACCAATGTTCTAAAGATTGTGTCAAGAGAAAAGTCTGTGGGCTGGGGATATGGCTCAAGTGGTAGTGCACTCGCCTGGCATGTGTGCGGCCTGGGTTCGATCCTCAGCACCACATACTAACAAAGATGTTGTGTCTGCTGAAAACTAAAAAACAATTATAAATTCTCTCTCTCTCTCTCTCTCTCTCTCTCTCTCTCTCTCTCTCTCCCTCTTTCTCTCTCTCTTCCCCTCTCTCTCTCTTTTTAAAAAAGAGAAAAGTCTGTAAAGTAGAATCTGAATCTCCCTAAAGATTTATGCTCTGTTCTTAAAGAAGGATGTATGACAGAACAAAAGGATATCTCTGGAGTGTAAAATTATTTGCTCTGTGAATAAAAAAATTGAATTTAAGAAAAATTTATGCTGCTCTTGAGTTACTAGTGATGCTAGACCTTCTCTGGGCTTGGTCAGTGTCTCTACACAGTACTCTGTGTTGTGTAACGGAAATGAGGTGACCACCTCATTGCCAAACATAAAGACTCACCCTCTCTAGTTCTCTTGGGACTCTCTCCACCCCTCTCCATACCCTCACCTCTTTATTTTTTCCCTTACAAATTCATAAACACTGAATCAAGAACTATAAAGGTCTATGAGTATAAATTTTGTATCATCTACTCTTTCTTTCAAAATACCCTTTACTTCCCATGACTCTGATGTTAAGCAAAAAAATCTAATTTTACACTCCATAAATACCCTCTAGTGGCATGATTTACATATATCTTGTTGATAAATAATAAAAAATGTTCCTTATATATTTATTTTAATATGTTTAGAGTGTCACTGACCATTATATGTCGTCTTTTAATGGGGTTTCTAAAGATATTTCTCTAATACTCTGAATGACTGTAGACATATATAGAATGCTGCTTGAATTCCTGCAAGGAAGTTAAAATAGTAAAGTTATATGTAAACTACTTTATTCTTGGAGGAGTCAGAGAACATCAGGTATCTGGATTCTTGAAGATTTTTAGAGATTTACCCAGAATAACATCTACATTTGGGACAAACACAGGTATAGTCATTGGGAGATAAAATCTCTTCTCAACACTCTCCTCAGAGCCTTAGCTGCATTTTTATTCTGGAGAGTTTAAATCAGAGGAATCAGTGTGGGAGTAATGATGTTATAGAACACAGAACCAACTTTTTCTTGCAGTGGAGTGCACTGAGATCTGGTTCTCATGTATGAGAAAAAGCAGGAGCCAAACCAGAGAGAGACCACAGTGAGTTGGGAGCTGCAAGTGGCAAAGGCATTTCTCTTACTCCCAGCTGAACACATCTCAATGACACTGTGCAGGATGAAACCATAGGATGTATAAACGAGAATGATGGAGAGGAGAAGAAGCATGATGGTGCTTATGTACACTGTGGACTCATAGACACTGACGTCAACAAATACCAACTTCAAATCAGCTTGATACTCACAGTACAAGTGGTGTATTTTCCGAATCTCACAGAAAGGAAAGTACATCAAGATAAAAGTGTGAATTAGAAAATTCAGAGATGCCCCAACCATGACGTGAGGGCCATCATCAGTGCCATCTTCCTGCTCATGAGCACAGTGTAATGCAGAGGATGACAGATGGCAACATACCTGTCATAGGACATGAGAGCTAGCAGAAGACACTCAGTGCCACTGAGAAACAAATAGAAGAAGTGCTGGGTGGCATATCCAAGGAAGGAGATGAACTTCTTGCCAGATAGGTAGTTGGTGGCAATCTTGGGAACGGTTGTGCAGACTTGCATCATGTCCATGAGGGAGAGCTGGCTGAGCAGGAAGTACATGGGTGTGTGATCCACACATATGAGGAGGATGGTGAGGGTGTTGCCACTCAGTGCAACAAGGAAGACCACCATGGTCAGGCAGAAAAAAAAAAGGTGGGTCAGAGAGTATCAAAGAGCCATTCAAGGATTAAGTCTGGCAGAGACGTCTGATTCCTCAGCCACATGCTCCCTTCTCAGTCTCTAGGGAAACAAAGAGTGGAGACAAAGTGTGATGCCAGAAATATGGGATCCTGTGTACAAGACGATAACAATTTGATTCAATAAAACATTTTTGAAGAGTATTTTCTCTATTTGTAATTATCCAGCAGCTGAAATTATTGAAATTTGGTTTTTTCAAAGCAAGAGAAATCTAAAATTTGTTATCACAGTCATGGTCATTTGAAATTCCAAGACTCTATTAATGGCCAAAATTTATGACTCTTATTACTAAATATAGGCATATGTGTGTGTAATCATATGTGTGATTTGTGTTAGTGTGTGTCTGTGTTTGTATGGTTGGTGGATTATGTTTCTTATTTGACCAGGCAGGTGCTATCAAGAGCATCTGAACCACTAAGACATTTCTATTACTACATGTAATTGTTAAGGGTGGCGATACAGAACTTTGGCCTTATTTCTTTGTGGAAGCTGGTTAAGGAGTTGGTGTACTGCATTCATGTTTAAGTCTGATGTGGAAACTTTAAGTCTACAGGACAAGCAGTGGAAAGGGAAGATAGTACAAAGCAAGGCAGACAAGAGACAGATAAAATACAAAAGCATAAGCTGTGACCCCACAAGAGAACACAAACAAACAAAAAAGAGTCAGTTCTGCTTGCCTACGGAATTAGGCACTGCGGTTCTTTTTTTTATTGTATTGGCTCCTTTGAATTCTACACAATATTTGGATTTCTTATAACATGATTAAAAAGCATAAAATAGGCTTCAATTCAGTCCCCATACTTCCCTTTTTCCTCCCCTTCTCCCTTCCTCTGATTAGTTCCTTCTACTCTGCTGATCTGCTATTTATTTAGCATTTTTTATTAGTTACTTGTAGATGTACATCCAGATGAAATCCATATGGTATGTTCATATAGGCACATGGGAAATTTAGGTCGGATTTTTAATGAAGCTAAATGCACACCCCTAGCCCAGAATTCCAAGAGCCTAAAGGAGTAGCCTGGGGAAGGTAGAGCAACTGCAGGCCCAGCCATTGCTCCATACAGGTGAGGTGTGAGCCAGCAGACTAGCAAAAACATCGTATTAATACTATAGGATAACTGCTTCCCTTCTGCCCTCTAATCTCCCAGGAAGCTCCTCTAATACCCACCTTAACTAGAAATGATAGATTAGAGGGAATTTGGTGAGATGTAGTTTATCCTAGCCAACCTCACACATCACAAAGTCACTACAGTCCATCTTCTGCCATTTTAACACACATATTCATCTCATTCAGTCAGGTTAATCTCCAAATACAAAAAAGATACATGTGCAACTAAATACAATACATCTAGCATGAAGGCAACACATTAACATTTTCTCCAGGAGAAAATCCAAAGTTCTTTATTTCGCTTAGGGGAGATATTCATTCCTCTGATACATGTGTCCCCTTTTATATCCTGGAACTTCAAACTTTTCTGGATGATATATATAAAAAAGATTCTTATGGAAACTGTTGGGAGTTGCCCAGGCTCCAAATATGGCGCCACCCACGCTTCTCTTCCAGTACTAACTTCCTCATGCCCCAAGATAGCAGCGGGAAGAGCTGCCCAATGGTGAGCCATGCTGACCCTCATGATTCTTACCCACTAATCAGAAAGTGCCCCATGCCAATATCCTATTCTGTTGAATGGCCCCCGGCTCTATAAATGTGGAAAGCTGTTTCTCAATAAACAGGTACTTCTCTGATGATGAGCCTTGTCCAATAATTCTTTCAGAAACAACATTATTACTACCCCCATAGGATAAATTTTCTTATCCAAAGAAAGGTTAATCTTTACTTTGGATATCAACTCCTGTTTCCTCACTCAGTTGTGGCATCTGCCCAATAGATCCATGAACAAATTGGCATCAGGGGTAAAGATTATTCCTGGATTCAGCAAAATGGACTTACACTCACCAAGGCCAATTTGTCTGAAGCACTGCTGAATACTTACTGCTAATATCAAAGACCAACCTGAGTTCCTAACATGGCACCATTCCCTGGAGTGATCAGCCAGCCCCTCCATAGCACATTGATGACATTGGACCAAATTCAACATAAAAGGGACCCTCCTTTTTTTTCCTGGACTAGACACTCACTCTGGGTATGAATTTTGCTTCCTCACCTGAAGTGCTGCTGCCACAACTAACATCTCTGGACTCACAGAATGCTTTATTTACCATAAGAGTATTCCATGCAGCATTGCTCCTGATCAAGGAGCTTGATTCACAGCAAACAATTTTGCAATATGGCCTGTGTTCATGGGATTTGTTATACTTAACATAAGTCCTCCATCTTCCTGAAACACAGAACCTCATAGAATTGTGAAATACCCTGTTCAGACTCTGCTTCAAGCAACACCTAGTTGGAAACATCTCTCATTGCTGGGGCAATGTCCTCCAGGTTGTGGTACATGCTCCATGTTTGCATCTAATTTATGCTACTGCTTTGCTCACAGCAAGGATTCATAGGATAAGACCCCAAGCATTCGATGGATATAAATTATAGTGTGTTCTGTCCCTATAAGATTGGTGTCTATGACCCACCAACATTATTTGTTCCTGTATTTTTCAGTTCTGCTGCTTTAGAAAATTCTTAGCGACAAAGAGAAAGATTCTTCTACCCAGACACAAAATGATTCAATTTTCTGAGAGTTGAGACTTCCCTGCTGCCACTTTAGGATGCTCACTATAGCTGAATCAACAGGTGAAAAATAGGGTCACTCTGTGGCATGGAGTGATTGATTCCTACTAGGAAGGGGAAACTCAGTTGCTACTACACAATAGAAAGAGGAAGAGCAAGTGTGACATAGGACATTTTCTCGGTGCCTCTTGGAACTCCCAGGTCCTGTGATGGAGGGCAATTAGAAACTAAATCCCAAGTCAGGTCACACTGATAAGGGCTCAGATCATTCAGAGATGAAGGTTTGTGTCACCCACCTGACCAGCAATAATGACCACCTGTGAACCAAGGAAGTATGGACTGTGGAGTAAAATAGGATAGTTATAAAGACCAGTAATGACCATGTGGACAACCTCCAGGAACACAAACTGCCATACTTTGTGCATTTATTCTTAATGATGATAAGAATTTGTATATTTATATTACACAAATTGTTTATTTCATTGTCATCGTCTCATCAAACATGAGGTGTGAATAATACCTAAAATCACATCTAAGTATTTAAATAACTGGATATAAATGAAGGAGTATGAATCAGTAGAAACAGAATAAATTTCACACAAAATACAAAAAAAAGGATTTTTTTTCCTTAATAAGGAAAGGATTGTATATTTTATATGCTCTTCTTGGGAAAAGTTGACAATGTCTTAGGTTATACATAGAATAGTCATATCCAATTAGGTAGAAGGATATTTTATGTTGTCTTTATTTGAATATTGAGCAAAATTTAAAAAAAAAATGCATGAGTGCTGTGTTGACACAAAACAAAGCAACCATACCTGTGTTCCTGGGTAGATTTGTGAGTTAACAGATTACATAAAATGCCGACAAAACTTGGTTTTTCACATTGATTTATCCACACTTGCCAATCTGTCTTCTCTCTCGTTCTCTCACAAACACTAATTAGAATGAGAAGTTGTTCTCCATGGGAAAATTAGCTCAAAAAAGTCATAAACTAATAGAGCCTTCTATCACTTCTTATGTCTTACCTCCTAAATATCTTCCTATACTTTTACAGATTCTGAATCACTGATGTACATTAACAGGACAGAACCACCACCTTTAAAGTAAGTGATCATGACAATTATAAGAGTGAATACCAGCAATTAAAAATAATGATGTGAATATAAAAAATAAACTTCAAAAATAAATTAAAAAACACAGGACTTAATTCATTCTGATCAAATTTCAACTCTACCAGTAAAAAGAGTTCACATTTATTTTTCTTCTGTCCTAGGGTTGGTCTAGGATTATGACAGTCGTGTCACACTGTTACTTCCTGCTCCACTTCTGTGGACTAAGAGAACAATTTCAACCCTGGTTCCCCTGATTACTCCTCTTGGGTGTGGCCTCAGCTCCAAAGACTAAGTTCCCCATCCCCCAAGAAGAGCTGTCCAAGGGTGAGCCCTGCTGGCTCACAAGATCTTTACCCACCAATCAGACTAGCCCTGCTGGCTCACATGATCCTTACCTACTAATCAGACTAGCCCTGCTGGCCAACATGATCCTTACCCTCCAATCAGACTAGCCCAGTTGACTCACATGATCCTTAACCACAATCAGAAAGCACCCCATGCCAACTGTCAAACCATTGTACTGTTAAACTGCCATAACTGTCAAACCACCCCTGGTTCTATAAATATGCAGAGCTGTTCCTCAATAAACGCACATTTTCTCTGATGACATGCCTTGTTCATTCCTTCATTGGTGCCAAAACCCAGGAGGGGGAATGCCTCACTGCTCAAAGGCCCCATCTATAAAGGGTTGCCATCCTTGTCCACTCTTTTTGAGTGCTTCTACTATTCACACAACACTGGCTCTTCAATTGGTGAGTTTCCCTATCAGGTGTCCAACTTCAGATGGGCTATACACAGGGGCTTTGACCATGATGGTCTGGCAAACCTCTGACACCAAATCTGGAGAAGAGAACACACCCCACCACCTTCACTGTCATGGTGGACTCTCTAGAGCCCAGTTCATGAGCAAGAGGTACTGAGGGGTGGAAGAACAGGCACTCCTCTCTCTCTCTCTCTCTCTCTCTCTCTCTCTCTCTCTCTCTATCTATCTATCTATCTATCTTTCTATCTCTATCTCTATCTCTAACTCTATGTCTATCTCTCTCTTAACCACCCTTGTCCCTCTCCTGAACTATAGGGGACTCTTCTTCTCTCCCTGAAGACTTCCCCTTATTAAATTCTGCACACAAGACTGGCCTTACTATCAAATAGACAATGAAAGTCAATGGCCCCCAGGAGGATCCCTGGATCCCGCAATTCTCAGAGACCTCTGTTTAACTTTTGCCAGCGCTCAAAAAAGTGGAAGAAGATCCCCTATGTTGAGGCTTTTCCTCTTCTTCATTCTCACCCTGACCAATCCGGCAGATGAACCCCCTCCCTACCTACCTCCCCCATCAGCTTCGTTGAGCCCCTCAGTTGCTCCCCCTGACTCAGCCGACACTTTTATTCCCCCCAAACTAGGTCCTGCTCCCTAGTCCCACAAAACATGGCCCCCTGAAGAGAGATTGCTGGACCTGAGGGCATTTTCCAGGCACATGTCCTGTTCTCTATGAATGACCTCACGCAACTTGAGCAAAGGTTGGGCTCATTAACAACAGAAGAGAGTTTCAATGGGTCCTCCTGGCTTATAGACTCACTTATATGTTATTGGCTAATACTCTCCTTCTTTAGGAATGTACCAGAGTCTGGGAACTTGCCAGAGGCCATGCGGATGAAACTCAAAGAGTTAATCCCAATCACCCTCCAGGGCCACTTGCTGCCCCAGATAATACACAAGCTGGCATACAGAGTAGGGACCGATTCTCTGCATGTATTATTGCTTGGCTCTAAAAAGCCGCCTGTAAGGCTGTCAATTTCCAAAAATTACAAGAGACCCCCATCGGAATTTCTGGATCGGCTTATGAAAGCCCTTCAGCAGTAACCTAGATCCTGAAACTCCAGAAGGTCGTCATGTCCTTATGACATGTTTCCTCTTGCAGAGCTCTCCAACATCTGGGCCAAACTAAAATAGCTCGAACAAGGCCCTGCCAACCCCCAGACTGAGACTTTTCAGAGGCTCAACCAGGCCCTGCAGGGTGCTTCCTTGGGTCGTCGCCCATCACCAAATCCCTTCACACCAGGACTACTGCTTCAAGTGTGGTAAGGAGGGACATTAGGCCAGGGTATGCCCTGCACCACGCACTCCATGTACTCCTTGCCCTAAATGTCAACAACAAGGTCTTTGGGCAGGGCCATATAGTAGTCCCAAGCAGGAGAAGGACTAGGGCCCAACTATGGCTGAAATGATGGTAGTCAGCCAAGTAGACCATGATAATAGATTTTGCAACTAATTGCCTGAAACGTCTTATGTATTTTTTTTCTTTCTCACTAGCACCAAACTCTTTTTTATTTTCTAAGAATGGTTTGCATAAAAACAAGTTTTTTTCTAGGGCCATACAAAGTCCTCCTTGTTTTAGAAAGAAATGATTTAGACCTCATCTGTTTGTAATACTATTTCTGTCAGAGAGTCTAGTGAAAACTCTAGTTTGGATATTGACATTTTTAGTTCTCCTAAATCTATATCTATTTTATGGCTGAGAGACTTAAACTTTTTAGAGCCTGTGATAATATCTGAAGTTCCCAAAGCAGTATACTGATCCATCTATTCCCATATAAGCCAGGAGGAAAACTAAAATGGGGGAAGCCTGTCTATGTTGATAAGTCAGTGGGCCTAGCCTTTTAATAACTCCAGGTTCTTTTCCTTTTTCTCCATCAAAATAGTAGGTTACATAGTTCCGAGTTATTGACAGTTTTGAGATTTAGGCAAGAAGTTTGAAGTGGGACCCTGGAAGCACAATTTTTGTTGAACAGGGAGTTGTCCTACTTATAATTTGGGTTGTGAAAGCAAGTGTCTCTCTCTGGGAGATCAACCAAGGTGATATTGGGGTAATTCCCCAGGTACATCTTCCTGAGCTAGACATATTGGGGAACATCTATACAGATCATAATTTTTTCTCTAATATTAGGGCCCTACTACTGTTGTAAGGGAAAAGGGTGATGACTGTTCTTGCTTCTTAGAGGTGAGAGGGGGCAATGTGCAGTGGGCAAGCAGTTTGGAGTCCCTTTGTAGAAATTGAGAAGGTCAAGGAGTCCATGGTAAAAATCTGTTTCAGGATTGAAAATTCACCTGGGGGTGTGCACTTCTATGAGAGAAACAAAAAGACATACGAGTACTGAAATAAGATCAATGCAAAATAGCAGTTGTAACATCTGAAATCTTTTCCTGAATATTATGAATATGATAGAAATTAATAATTGTTTACCAGGAGGTGGAAGACCTGAGAAATTGTCCCCATAACAAGGCCTAACAAGGCCTAATAAGGCCCTATTTTAGGGACATAAATCTTTCACATTGTCAGAATTATCAGGAATGTAGACACAACATTTAGTTAAGTTAGTTAATGTCATCTGATTTTTGTAAAATATCTTTATTGCCATGATCTCTACATTCAGTAGAGATTTCTTTGTTACTAAGGGCTAGGTAACTATACTAGCAAAAACTTATTAAGTCTACTTGTTAGGAACATATGTAGGCCTTAACCTGACAAAAAACTTCTGACTCTGGCAATTTTTATCATCAGGCATTCTTGCCTAAGAATTTTTATTTTGTTGCCTCCAGTCTTACTTATTTTTGGGGGACTATTAATACAAGTGTACATTTTATGTTACATTAAAATAACTGTTGCTTATTTTAAATGCCCAGGAATGGCTGTGCTTTGGTTTTTAACTGTTTTTGCTACATGTTTAAGACCAAGCTGATAAAACAGACCTTTTTCCTGTCTATTGGTAAGAGTCAGCTGAGTTTTAATGGGGGACACTCTTGGGGAATTTTTGAGCCACATTTCAGCTCTGCTAGTGCCATCTGCATTAGGATGGGTCAAGGTCTTTCCAACCATGTGGCTCCCCTTGGAAGCATCAGGCATGTCTCCCCTTTTTAATGACTCTCCTCTTTTGCAGCATGCACACTCATTGGCTTTCTGTTCTCCATGGTCTCATTAATCTCCCTTATCAGGAGGTTATTGGCCCAGAGTTGCAAAGCTCTTCCTCCTGTCCTGGGTTCAGGCTGACTCAAAGGTCAAATGCCAAATATTGGTTTTCTCAGCCTCTTTATTTTAAGCTTAATTTTTAAGTTTGACCTTAAACATCCAGAAATTAAATTTAATCAGTTTTAAACTGAGAATACTGTTTTAACTTTAATGTTTATAAATTTAGAGTTATTTTTTACATAATACAATATCTTTATTTTATTTATTTACTTTTTAATGTTGAGGATTGAACCCAGTGACTCACACATGCAAGGCTAGCACTCTACTGCTGATCCAAAACTTTAGCCCCTTTACCATTAGTTTAATCCATTTTAATTATTATCTGTCTACAGATGATGGCTTAATATCTCAAATTAACTTAGGTAGTGTTTTCATGAAGTATTACCTCTGTAAAACATTAATAGGCATCAGTTATTGTTAGTTGTGGAGCAGGCTGTACAAATGTTAGCTTCACTTGATTGTCTCAGTTCTGAACACTCAACCGCACTCAAGGTTGAACACTCGACTTTCACCCATCTGGTATAATGTAAACCCACATCTGACCCCTGCCTGGTCTGCCTGAAGACAGAAGATGACACCCTTAGCAACTACAGTGATACAATCATTGTATGCCAACAAGGCAGCTTGTAGACCCAGAGAGCCCATTAGATTTGGCTACAAAATCTCTCTCTTGCCAGGTCCCTCTTTCTTGTTCTCTCTTTCTTATCTCACTTTTGCTCTCTTTCATTCTCACTCTCATTCTCTTTCTCTTTTATTCTTTCTCTCTCTCATACCCCCCACCTCTTGTACTTTCCTCTCTCTCTCTCTCTCTCTCTCTCTCTCTCTCTCTCTCTCTTTTCTATTAATCAGACAATACCACTATGAAGGTCTATTGGTTGTTATGAGTGTCATGGTAACTTTTTCAGTCATAATAAAAATACAGGGCTGGGGATGTGACTCAAGCGGTAGCACACTCGACTGGCATCCTTGGGGCATGGGTTCTATCTTCAGCACCACATACAAACAAAAGATGTTGTGTCTGCTGAAAAAACTAAAAAATAAGTATTAGAAATCAGTCTCTCTCTCTCTCTCTCTCTCTCTCTCTCTCTCTCTCAAAAAAAAAATAAAATACAAAGTGAAATCAACAATAGTAAAAACATATCTAGCTTGTATATAATTTTGAAACCTGGATGAGTTATATATTATATTTTTTTTATTTGAGATCATAGTAATTTTTTAATAAAATCAATATTTGAATATAACTTTAAATTAACTGAAATCTGGCCTACTTTGAAGTTATTTTGACATGCCATAAGGTGAAAGGCAGAGCCTTATCTCAGGTAAGGCAGGGCTCTTCACAAATCTTAGGTAAAGTGTTTTAGTTCTAAAGCTGATCTTTGTCTCTCTTTTAGATATTGTTTTATAAAGTTGACATATATTTTTTTCTGACTCTGTATGAATGTTAGCTAGAACAATATAAAATACATCTGAAACATTAATTAAGAAAAAGCTGAGCACTCTTTTTTGTGTGGAAAAGTGGAAATTATTTTTATAATATTAATCTTTAAACAGATCAGGCTCTCATTATCTTTTAAAATACCTTTAAATTTTTATATCCCAGTGTAAAAGGTAACACATTGTTTGGTTACAAAACATCAATAATATAAATAAATTCCCAATAAAATCTATTATCCTTATAAGTTTAAATTATCATTACAGACAATTTTAGTTTGGAGAATACCAACTTGATAAAATGTTCTTTTAAACCTTTTACCTTAAAGACTTGCACACCTGAAAGATATGAACACATTTAATCTGTAAAGAAGAGTAATGTACCACACTTTTATCGATGTTTTTATATTAACCATGGTTAGCTTTTAAAGAAAAATCTAGACTCTTAATGTAGGACAATACTTTAAAATAAACTTTGCTGTTTAACCAAGATTACTTGTTCTAGGGGATAAAATTAACAGTCACAATGTAATTAATACTTTTAGAAGTTTTTGTCATTTTTGCATATAAATACATCAGTACATTAATATTTATCTGTAGAGAATGACCATGAAAAGTTTTAATTATTTGTGTTACATACATAACCAACTTATTTACATATAAACTTTTAATATTCATCTTTTATATAGACCTATATATTAATTAATTAGGCCTTTTTATTGTTTACTTAGATATATTATAATTATACTTTACCACATAAAGACTTTTTATCTGGAAACACTTTTTACTAAATATAGTTTTATATTAGAACCTTTTAATAATTTTTAATCCATTGATCCTTCTTTCTGTTTGTACCTTGAAATAACCTTCATACATTTCTGAATTTAGATAAATTAATCTATTTTAATAAGATGAAATATTTTGTTATTTATGGTACTTTAATTGAAATGTAGTTGAAACCTCTTGACTCCTTGTATGTAGAATTATACCTCTTGGGACATTTAATTTATAGTAACTTTATTTTTATGATAACACAAAATATTTTTTAAAGAGAGAGAGAATTTTTAATATATATTTTGTAGTTTTGGTGATTACAACATCGTTATTTTATTTTTAGGTGGTTCTGAGGATCAATCCCACTATCCTGCACATGCCAGGGGAGCACATTATTTCTTGAGTCATGTCCCCAGCCAAACACAAAATAATTTTTTTTTAATTTACCAATTTATGAAAACACCATCATTTTTGAGTATTTTATTTTATGGATTTTAAGAAGTTAAGAGTATTTGATATTATATTTAAGAGTTAGCATTGTAACTTTGTAAAACAATTAGATGTCTCTAACAAACACATTCATGATTAATTTTATATATTTAGATGAAATTCATGTTTTTTTTTAAAAAACAAGGTATCATACAAGTGCATTGAATAGTGTTATTAAACTTTTTTTCCTGTTGAAGAAAAATCCTAGAGACAATGGTATCAGACACTTTATAAAAATTAACATTTTAACAGATGTTTAACCATCTAGAAACAAAACTGTGCATTAGTAACTTTAATGACATTTGTACTTTTATTTATTTTTCCAATTTAAATTGAACCTTTAAATCATACTAACCAAAAATATTTGGATCTATTTTTTTAAATTTTAATTTATGAGCTCAGATGTCAATTTTTTTTGTACCAAATATATGTAGACATGGCAATACATGTAGACGGACAGTACACTGGTGCACCCACACAAAGCAAACAAAACAAAGCTTTGTAGCTTATTTTTTAAAACCTATTAGATTGAGAGTTAAACCTTGTAAATTGGCCTTAGAATAAAGCAGAGTGTAATCAGAAAAACATATTAATCTAGGCATATTAGATCAAAATTATCAATTTGACAAATATAGAATTTTGAAAGTTTTTCTGACCTTTTTTCTGAGGTGGTACTGTTCATCAAAGCTAAATAGAGTTAAGGGAATATAGAAATATGAAAGGGTATTATTTTTTCCTGAAGGAATTTCCTAAAGATGTAGCTCCATTGGTCTCCTTGGGAGAGTCCTCCAGGTTGGGGTCCCATTCTAAACTGTTTTTTCTGGTTTCTTGGATATTGGCCACCATTTTTAGCCTGATATTGAAAAATCTTTGGACCACTTTTTTTAATAGTTAGGAGTTATTCATGCTTGTAAATACTGAGAGAAAAAATCCAAATTTCCCAGACAAAATTATGATTTTTGTTATACAATTTAGGAATAATAATTTTATAAAACACGTTAGTTTTAATCTATCCTCTATAGGAACTGACATGATTTACCAAGTTGGCCACCTGGCCCAGTTCCTAAATGAAGGCGATCTCCACAATGCTTTTTTTTTTTTTTAACTTTTAGCTTTTACTTTTGACAATTCTTTTAGTCCTGTTGGCAGCACTTTACATTTTCATGAAAGCTGTAGTGAGCACAGTTAAAACCATTTTTTCCCTTTAGAAACAAATTGAGATAGAAATTAACACAGAACACAAAGGGAACAAACAAAAACAAACAGAACAAACAAAAGTTCTGAAAATTGTTAAGAAAATAAGTTAAAGTGGTACAGGTGAAGATCTCTATAGAGCTTCCTTATCCCATGATGTCAATGGAGGGAAGGAATCCTGATGAAAGAAGAGCAGTTATGAGAACAAGAAAAGGTCCACGCACAACACACAGACAGATAAACACAAGACAGATGGCCGGCAAACAGACACTGGACAAATGACACATAGCAAGGCAGAAGCTGGAGAAATGACAAACAGAACAGATGCAAGACAAGCAACAATCGGTAAGGTCACACAGGGATAACTTTAATGAGGCAGAGATCACATCTCATCCTGCCCCCAGGAACAGATGAGGCCACAGGGAGGCCTCCAGTTGGATGGAAAAAACATCTCATCCTGTCCCCAGACACAGATGAGGCCACACAAGGAGGTCTCCAGTGGGACAGAGACAACATCCCATTCTGCCCCCAGATACAGACAGATGAGATCACACAGGGAGACCTCCAATGGGGCAGAGATATGACTTGTCTTTCCTTCAGGTACAGGTAAGGGCCCACTGAGAGGCCTCCAGGGAGACAGTGACAACATCTCATCCTGTCCTGGGAAAGGTGTAAGCAACAGCATCCAATATGAAATTTTCCCCAGGGAGTTGAATCACCATATCTGACAGGCTTGCAGGAGGCTTTTCAGAGCATCCTACGATGGAGCTAAGGTTCAAAGGTCCATGTTTGGAGGCAAATTTGGTGTGAGGGTAAGAAAAAATGGACCCTGGATGAGCCCCAGATGTTATAGTTAAAGCTTCATTCCAGGGTTTCATAAACTTACTTTCAGACCACTCTTGTATAACCAAATCAAGCCTTTATTGAAGCACACTAGTGGCCACTGAACTAAATATAAAGCTCTTCCCCTGATCAACCCCCTGATCAACCCCTGAACAATTGTAAGGGTGCTTCATATAACCCTGAAAATGACAAAAGGGTATTTGGGGGTCTAGCCAATGCAAGCAAGCCAGGTTACAGAAGCAGAAGAGTTCAGTCAAGTGTAGGGAAGCCTAACCAATCACAGTTGGCTCAGTCACCCAAGTTACAGAAACAGAGCCCCATTACCCTAGTTATAGAAACAATGCCCCATTAGGTAGTTCTGTGTCCTTAAATGTTGTGATAGCAAAAGAAAAAGAACATCTGGATCCAGTCAGGACCCTTCTACTTGGCATGGTTGTTTTATAGAATGGAGGCACAAAACAAAATGGAGTCACATTTGCTTTTACTATCACAGTATTTAACGTCAGGATTTGTACAGAATATATGAAAACTACACTGCCTTAAACATTCTCCTCTAAAAAGCAGCAGCAAGTCCTTATTGAAACTGTCTGGAACAAATTATGGGTTCTTATTTTATATTGCATGTTTTCTTTAAGTTAAAAAAACAGTTCCTGAACTTTGGATAGTCCCCCTCCACATAGATGAAAGGAATTACAGGGCATACTGGGCTATTTATCCATGCCACCATTTTCTCCTCTGCTGCTATGGGCCACTTTTGCAGAATTAGCGGTTTCATGGTTAAAATTGGCCAGGACTCTCTTGTTCACCATTTCTTCTTCTGCAGAGGTTGTATGAGATAGAACACTCTGGCATGGGGCTGTGTGTATGACACATCTGAGTTGCTGACCACCCAGGACAGAGGAGCACCAGCCCTTGTGGGTTTTATTACAAAAGGAGTTGAAGCATGGAGGCAATAAACAAACTGTGTTGTGGCTGGCCACCTTGGTGGACATGAGCATGCCTGGCTCTGCGCTACCATCTGAGCATCTCCAGTTGGAGGAAAAGACTCAACGAGAAGGAGAATGGCCTGAAGATGATTCCTCAGTCATTCATTCATTTCTGTAGCACTTAGAAGACATAGGGAACTCAGCCTTCCCTCTGGCTCAAGTCAACCACATTGTCTGACAACAGACTTGGGTGACACTCAACATAGCTCACATTTGTGTGAGGTAGAGAGAAGTCTCATTGTTTCAAAATGCTACATTTGCCATTCAACTGAAGAATATTATTACTGCTTCCAAGGATCTGTATAAAGTCAATTTTAAGGAAGGGTGGAAAGCTGAACCAGCAGCATGCCATGGATAGAAGCAAAAGCCCAAAAGCTTTGTAACCAAGTTGTAAGAAAAAAATGTCACCAGAGGCTCTCAGTGGATCCTCTGTGATTGTGTGGATTCTGTTAACCAAAAATCTCTTCAGCACAGTAACATCAAAATATCACACACACACACACACACACCCTTTTTAACCTTAAAATACTACATTAAGGAAAGGGTCAACATATCAAAGAAACATGCAAATGAAATGCCCTGGCAGAATGCCAGGCTGGACCTTGCAGGAGAACTCAAGCCTGGGAATGTGTATTGAGTATGAATTGGGGCATGAAGTCTCAACTTCTCTTAGCTAATCATTGTGCCTTTGGGGTGAGGGGGGCTCTCTAAATGGAGTTGGGAAGCAGCGAATGTGCTGTTGGAGTTTTTGTTGTTATATATCACCTACATGTTACCTCCCTCATTGCCTGGTCCAGTTTCTGAGTGAGAGACTGGTCAGGACCTTATTTATAGAATGACAATTACGGTGACCTGGATTTCTCTCTCATTTTATAGATATGGAACCTATTTAAATGTGCTATGTGAGATGCTGGGAATTTCTGGGCCAACATCTTTGCATTTCGTTGGAATGCTTCTGTAAGTTGAGTATATTTGAATTCCTTGTTTTTCTTTGGCAAAAGAAAATGCTAGTTAAATGTCATTGGTAAAATTGCACTTCCTTGGGAGAAAGTTCCCAGCTCTTATCCTTTTTGAAACAGTCTGAAAGCTCCACCCTGAGCACAGCCAGGTTTTCCCTGGGGCTGTGTTGTCAACTCTTCAAAAGCCTCAATGGAAATACTCAGATCCCTAGTACACCTGCATTTGATGCTCATGACATTGTTCAGACTTGTACATATCAAAAAGAGGATGCTTAATTTGCTTTTGCACATTTGAGCAAAAATCTGTGAAAGAGAAGATGTCAAGGATATTCAAACATTCCTATTCATAACAAGATTTCATGAGTAGCTTTATTTAAAAAAAGTGTTCATGGATATATTTGAAACTACAGTTTTTTGAACAATACAAGTATTTATAGTTTGATAATTTGCACATATATAATTTCTTAATGTCTAAATCTATGGTTATTTCCATGGCACTACCCAAGTTTTACTACTGAAGGTACATGTAGAGTATTTGAGAGATGAAATAAAAGTATTCTGCATTTTTTTATTATCCTTCAAAGATAAGACTCTATCTGTGAGTCTTAGAAGGGAGAAAATACAAAATAGATAAGACAGCTCTTATCTATGGACTTCATAATTAACCACAAAATGACTATTGTTTTTCAACAAGGTTATATTTAGTGATATAAAATGAACATAAATTAGATGATTTTAAAAATTATTAAAATTTAAGTCAATTGAATGAAGTGTTCCAAAAAAAGTGAATTTGTGGCTTGTATTTGTGTTTAACATGGTGAGGTATTTGACTAAGGGCCTAAATACTGGATAGAAATTCATGAGCTCTAATACAGATTGTCAGAGGATAGGCTGCTCTCTGCTTAGATTATCTTTCCCAAAGACTGAGGCTTCTTAATTAGATTCTATTTCTACAATTTGGAGACCTAATGACCACCTGAGAATTTCATACTGATGTTCTCTTTGGAAAAAACAATCATTTAATCTTCACACTTCCCAGATAAACTGTTTACTAGTCAGGCTGTAAGGTCCATATAATTGGGGTCTCCCTGTGCATCATGAAAATATCACCCCTGAAACATAGCAATAGAAAAAATTCTTTTTAAGTGTTAGAAGCAAAAACTTAGAGCAAGGATTTAATTTATTGACTTCCATGGGTAGGGGTTGCATCTCCCAATCTTCTCCACATTGATCTGGAAAACTGGAAGGTGACTCCATTTTGTCAATTCTCACTTATTTTTTCTCACTCCACAACATGCATGAGAATCACTGTTATGATTGTGGTGCCCCCAGAAGCTCATGTGTGTGGAAATGCAAGAAAGTTCAGAAATAAAGTGATTGAATTGTGAAAGCCTTAATCTACTTGGTACACTATTTTTTCAGTAAGGATTAACTGGGGGAAACTGTAAGCAGGTAAGGTGTTGGTGGAAGAGGTGGGTCACTGGGAGCCTGGCTTCAGGGCATACATTTTGTCCCTGGTTAGTGGAGTTTCCGTCTGCTTCTTGGTGCCATGCCCTGGGATGCTTTATTCTGTCACACTCTTTTGCCATGATATTCTGCCTCACCTCAGACCATGGCAACAGAGGAAGCCATGTATGAACTGAGACCTCTGAAACTGTGAGCCCAGTAAATCTTAGTTTTCTACATGGTTCTTATCAGGATCACGGTAGTGAAAAAGCCAGCTAAACTAAACACATCAACATGGTCAACTTAGAGGTGAGTGGTACCTTGAACTTCCTAATTTCCCCAGTATTCTATGGAGATTCATGACAGAAATAAAAAATATCTGCGGAAAAAATGAGTGAATATCCTTGTGAATGTCCCTGGGAAACTCACTCACTTTCTCTCAGCTTTGGTTTTTTTCAAATCTATGTGGATGGTATGATTAAAAATTGGCAGGATTTCACAAAAACTCCATGCACATAAGAAAATGATACAGAAAGCCAGGCTTGCTTCATATTCATATTCAAGGACAACTGTCCAAACAGTGGCTCCCACCTCTAGTCCCAACCACTCTGGAGGCTGAGGCATGCGAATCACAAATTCAAAGTCAGCTTGAGCAATATAGGAAACATGGCAATACGTTGTCTCAAAAAAAAAGGATAATTTCTTCAATATTTGCAATATTTAAAGAAAATTCAAGATGGACTCTAAATTCCCTTTACAAATATCTCATTTATTTTCCTCTTCTTTGCCTTTGGATGTTTTAGAATAAGAGCTTCCCTCTAACTGACAGTGATGGACCATATTCCAGTCTGATTTCAAGAGATTGGAATCATTGGTTCCTCAATTAGAAGCAGGGTTCAATATTTTCAAAATAACATTATAAATTCTCTTGTTTCTTCTCCCAGGGTTTTTGGCAATATGACCACCAATGTCATGAAAAGTATGGGAAAATGTGGGAGTGAGTATTTTGGAAACTTCCCTTGGGTAGACTTGTTGGAGGAGGCACTCCAGGGCAAGAGGACAATGCCAGCAAAGAGCTATTACTGGGAATTAATTATCATAAAGCTTTTCGAGGCTCCTCCTTCTGCTAAGAGTTCCATATTTCACCAGGTGTCAAGGTTTATGTTCAAAAACATCACACTTAAGACTTTTCTCAGTATCTGATGACACAAACACTCTTGGCCTCACCTTCTCTTCAGTGCCTAGCCTCTACTCCCTTTTCCATTTTTTTTTAATTAGGAGTGTTTAATACTGAATAGGAGACATTAAGTCAGACCTTTCTAAAATGTACACCATACATGGCTTAATCTCCTTTCAAGATTGTTGCTTTAGTAAAAGCAACATTTATAGAAATTTGGGGGTTATTATGTACATTTGAAAGAAAAAAGGAGACAGAGATGAACAGATTGGGAAATGATTTGACCTCTGCTTTCTTTTATTTTAACTTTCTCTGCAAGTGTAAAGTCTTGGGGATTTCATTTGTTTTTCCATGTCAATTAGGAGTTTTCGATAGAAGTGTACACAGGGATTTCTCTGCCTATCTCATTCTACCAACTTTGAAGAATGGATGGCCAGTACATTTTAAACCACTATGTTTCCATGACCTTGTGTACATCATAATCTGCTAGGGTGAAATCAGCTAATTTCAGCATCCATGTTCTTAATAATGCTTGATGGAAGCAGTTCCAGAAGTATTATTGTAGTTCTTGTTTGCTACGAAGAAGTGAGAGAAGGCTTTGCCTCTTCCTCCCTCTTCATCTTCTCTCATCAAGTCCTCAAAACTGCAGAGCTGGCCACATTATCCTGCCTAACCGGCATGGCTAATGAAAGCCATGTTGTTGAGTGGAAAGAGCACACGCACTGAGTCTCCACTGATACTGTCTCTTGCATCTTAAGCACTTGTAAGAACTTAATATTTTAATTTAATGGACAACAATAATTAAATTGTTGTCTATTTTTCTTTAATCTAATATCTTTTCACATCAGAAGAAATAATTGAGAGCATGAAGAGAGAAGCCTCAGAACTGGATAAAACCTTTGCACCTGCATTTACGGTGTTAATATTCACAATATACAAAGAACTCAATGAGCTTAACACCAAAAAATCAAATAACCCAGTCAATAAGTGGGCAAAAGTACTGACCAGACCCTTCTCAAAAGAAGAAATACAAATGATCAATGAATATATGAAAAAATGAACAACCAGTCAAGCAATTAGAGAAGTGCAAAATTATTTCCCATGATTTTATACTTATGTCAAAATGAAATTTATTTTTATGGATATATAAAAAGAACTAATGAAAAATTTCAAATGACCATTTGTCTTTATATCTAGAAGAGATATTATTTGATTCATTATAAGTATCTCATACTTTATAATCTGGGGAAAACCACTGCCTTGTGGACTCAATTTTCCTCTAACTGTGGGTGGAGTTGTGTTTGTGCTTAGATGTTCCCCATCATTAACCAATATGGAGATGCACTGGTGAAGTACCTGAGCCAGGAAGTGAAGAAAGGTGAGCCTGTCGCTGGAGTAAGTAGCAGGCCAGCTCTGGGGTTCTGAGCTGTCCTAAGACCTTCCAGCAGCCTGCCAGGGAACTGAAATTACCACTGTTGAGCTACTACCTGACCAGACAAAAGCAAGTATGTGGAGTCACAACCACAATGGGCCACCCAAGGAGGAGAGGTTCCCAGGAGAAGGTGGAGCAGCTGGGACATCTGTGTACAGAAAACAGAAATAGTTTATCTGCTTCATCATCAATGTGAATATTATGTAAGTCAAAACACATGTTTTACAATGAAAAATGTGATCACTCAGAAGTTGGGGGTAGAGCATAGGGAATGTTGATTGGGGGAAGTTTCTGGTACCTATTGAGCAGGAATAGAAAGATACAATACAGGTTATGGAACAACAAATCTCTTCATGGTTGCACTGAGAATATCAGAAAAATTAAAAATATGAAATATTCCTACCACTTCTTCCTCCAATATCAACATAGATAGGGTCCTGAAAAGATATGAATTACAACTACCATATCATTTGTTGTATAAAATGGGTTATTTTGACCCATGCACAACCTCTTATACTGTAATGGAAAATCTGAAGAGAATAGTTTAAACAAGTTGTGAGATCATGCAAGTATGTTCTGAGGAGATTTTCAATATTTTAACTGAGGATATTTTTACTCATTCCCTTTTGCAAGATTCTGCCTTTGGGCCTTTTCAGAGTGCAGAACCTCTCAGGAGCAGTAGCAGTGGGTGCAGAGAAAGGGGGACAATGTTTCTGCCTCTCAGAACAGGGTGTTGCTGTTATGTAATGTGCTGGAGAGGAATCAGCTCTGGGCAGACTGTGCTTAGGCAGGACCTAGGTCAAGGTCACCTATCTTGGATCCCCTGCCAGGAGTCAATTATAACACCCTGGTCCTGCTAAAACTTCATACTTAATCATCTTTTATCATCTACACTCCACTCACTGAAATAATTTATCTGATTATGGGTGTCTGTCTCTCTATGACTGAACTCCTTGAGCTCACTACCCCAGTGTCCCTAACTCTGCTGGCACAGGAACAGCTGCCTCATGGCATTTGATAGGAGCATGGACTAGTCATTTGTTCAACAGATATATCTGACAGTGTGTGAATGTGCTGGTTGCACTTCTTCCAGCATGTGTAGTAGGAGAGTAAAGCAATACAGATTAAAATTTTACATTTCTTTCTCTACTCAGAATTTTGGGGAGCTACAACATGGATGTGATCATTAGCACACCCTTTGGAGTTAATGTCAATTCCCTCAACAATCCAAAAGATCCATTTGTTAAAAAATCCAAGAATATCCTTGGTTCAGATGTCCTCCAAAAATTTTTTTCTTATAATTAGTATGTGGATTACCATTTCTTTTTTTAATAAAAACTTCCATTAAGATGTTATTTACATACTTTTAATTCCTGAAGATGTAAAATTCCATAATTTTTAGCATGTTAAATGATGAATGCAGCCATCACCATTGTCAAAACTCAGAAAACTCACTATCTTTTAACTGTAAGCTTCCAAAATCATTTACCTAAACAAACACTACTCTATCTCTTTAGCTTTGCATATGATATATACATTATAAAAATGGAAACATGTAATATGTGGTCTTTTATGATGCAAAGTAATATCATTTAGCATTTTATTTTCATGTGAAATATATATATCAGTATTTCATGTTTATTGCCAAATAATATTCCAATGTATAGATATATCTATATAATGGAATTTAGTTATCCTTTCATCAGTTGATGAGCATTTGTGTTATTTACACCTTTTGACTATTGTGATTGATGCCATTATGAACATTAGTGTGAAATTTGTTTGTGAACTTTAGTTTTAAAGTTTTTTTTTTTTATTCATTTTTTCCTAGTTTTCAATTTTATCTGAGTGTATACTCAGGACTGAAATTCCTGCCTTACAAAGTACTTCTGTCAGTGTTTTACATAATAGCTGTATCATTTAATATTATTTCCAAAAATGTATAAAAGTTCCAATTACTTCATTTATTTCCTAACACTTCATGTTTCCATCTCTTATTTTAGACATTGTAGTGGATGTGAGATGGCATCTTATGCAGTTTTTATTTGCATTTTCCTGTTGGTTACTGATACTAAGCAATGTTAATCACTTTATTTATTTATTTTTTTAGTTATGCAAGATATGTTTATAAAAACATAAAGTATATCTTATTCTAATTAGGATCCCAGGCTTGTGGGTGTACGTGATATGGAGATTCACTATGAGGTACTCATCTATGTCCATAAGAAAGATAATTCAGATTCACTATTTTGAAGAAATATCTATCCATGTCCTTTTCCCACAATTACCTGAAGCATTTGTCTTTTTGTTTTAAGGCTTAAGAATTTTACTGGTGTGAGTCTGTACCATGTACAACCAGAGGAAAAAAATCTTGTGCTCCATTTGTGTACAATGTGTCAAAATGCATTCTATTGTCATGTATAACTAATTGGAACAAATTAAAAATGAAAGAAAAAAAGAATTTTTAAATAATTTAAGTGAAAATAATTATTCTATATTCTTTACACAGTTTCTTATCAGATTATGCTTTGTAACATATTTGTTCTCTTTTATAGATATCTCTTCACTTTCTTGATAGTGTCCTTTGAAGCACAAAATTTTTAGTTTTTTTCAGTTCATTCATATCATGGGAGGTACTACATATCCCAACCATTAAAATGAATGAATTGGATTTCAAAATCTTAAAATGTATTAATCTCAAAGCTGTGGTGTTCACAAAAGAAAGCAATTGACAGTAGATGCATGCAACCTGATGCCATTTATATAAATGTTAAAACCTCAACAGTTCTTGGAAACCTAGCTCAATAGAGCTGGTATTGTGGCAAGCACCATTGTTGGAGACTTAGTTTTTCCTTGTTGCTGAATCTTTTGCTTAGCCTGCATTGTCAGATTCTTTAGCTCTTTTCTTGAGGGTAGTAGCTTCACCATTGGGTCTCTCCGAGTCATGATGGTGTATACCCAATAGTTGAAGTTTCAATGTTTTTGCAATTCAAACTGCATATAAACTGTCAGGATAAATATTGATGGACTCATTTGCAAAAAAGACATAAAGCACAAATGAGAGCTTGAAGTTCTGATCATTGGGCAGAAGAAGATAAGGTTTGTATCATCTCTGTATTAGCATGACTATAAAACCTGCTTTCCTAAGCTTGAGCCATCAGTGAATACCATTAGTGCTCCATCTATTGGCTATTGGATGTGCATACACAATCTTTGGAAAAATAAGTGTATTTACAAAGGCAAATTGAATAATTTTACCACAAGAATAATGACTTTCTATCTGACCAGGAAAATTAGCAAAAGCTACTTGCCAATTATTAGAAGTTTGGAAAAGCCAATCATTCTGTTGAGCAGAAAATGAAATGATTATAATATTAAGTTCTGATCCAACCAGGTATAAAACTCTGCTTTTGATTACTAATTGAGCAACCAAATCAGGAAAAGGAGTTAAAGACCTTTGAGAAGAGTAAGCTAAATAAATCCACTCAATAACTCCCATATTCCTGATGTAGGAGATTAAGTAGTGGTGATATCAATAAATATGAAGGCCCTTGTGGGTTAATTCTAATAAGGTGAGCATTTTTAATAGCAGTTTCAACTTTCTTGAAAGCCATTCTTGCTTCTGCTCTGACATTATGAAAAGCTGGAGAAGGTGCTCCGTGTAATATCTGGAATAAAGGACTTAAATCTGAAGGAATTAGCTTTAAAGATGGCCTCAGCCAATTTATATCACCTAATAACTTTTGAAAATCCTTAAGAATGTCAACTCTTTGTCTCTAATTTGTATGCTTTGAGGACAGAATGTACGCCCTTCAATCACATGACCTAGATATTGAAAAGGAGATATCCTCTGTACATTTTGAGGTGCAATGCACAAACCCATTGCTGTGAGTGAGGTCTCTAATTGGGCAAAGAAATTTAGGAATACATTTGAGTTAACATGATCTCAAAGTATATAATCCATAAAATAAATAATATAAACATCAGGAAATTTCTCCCTCACAAGCATGATGATGTATGCTACAAAATTTTGACAAAGGATAGGACTGTTATACATTCCCTGAGGAAACACTTTCCAGCAATACCTTTTAATTGGTTTTTAAAAATATATTGCTTGGACACTAAAGACAAACCTTTCACAGTCGTCTGGGCATAATGGTATTCAAAAGAAACAATCTTTTAAATCTACTACTATTAAAAGAAATCCAAAGGGTTAGCTGTAAGAGAAAGAAGCCCTGGTTGTAAGGCTCTGTGGGCTTGATAACACAATTAATTGCCCTGAGATCTTGTAATAATCTCCAGTTTCCAGATTTTTTTTTAATTACAAAGATGTTCCAATGACTGAGCATAGGTTGTAAGTGGCCAGCCTGAAGTTGTTCCTGAACTAATATGTGGGCTATTTCAAGTTTTTCCCCTGTTAAGGGCCACTGACTAACCCAGATTGGCTCTTTTATGAGCCAATGATTTTTTTCTGCTGTTCTCTGGGTTGGAGATCAAGTTAGAGAACCTATCAAAAGTTTTGGCTGGGTTCATTAATTAGTCTCTCTTGGGAAGATTGAGATGTAGGTAAATACCCTTGTAAATTTTTCTTTATTTCCCTAAGAAAATTTTTTATTAAGTTCTTCAAAAAACATGATAAAATTTGAAGTTACTAATAACAAACCTAAGCTGCTTAGAATATCATGGCCCCACAAATTTATTGGCAAGATATCTAAAACATAAGCCTTGAAAATTCCAGAGTTACCATCTTTATCGCCCCAGTGAAGATATTGATCTCTTTGTGCAGACTGAGAGATTTGACCTATCCCCTCCATGTTGGCAGGTGCAATATGTAAAGGCCAGCCCCTAGGCAATAATATATTAAATAGAACAGATCTATCAGCCCCAGTTATCTATGATACCTAATTTTTTTATGATTAATTTTAAGATTCAGTAGAGGGCATTCTTGCTGAACTAATTGAGCCCAGTACACTTGGTCTAGGGACCCAGAAGTTGAGGTCTACTCTGGGCCTTCCATGAAATGACAAGGCAAAAGTATTAGCTGTGCCAATCATCTCTTAAAGAGAGCTAAGTAGCAGGCTCTGACTGCATAATAATTTCAATTTTATCTCTAAAGTTTGAATCAATCATTTCTGGCAGCACCTGAATTCCCTTTTTTAGTTGTTTCACCCCAAACATCAGTCTATGGCATTTGCGGGTACTGGCCCATGAACCCCAGTAGAGACTCAGTTGGCCACATTTCAGGCATTAAAGTAATTCCCAAGGTTGGCCATAAGTGTACAGTCTTGGTGGAGTTAGCTGGTAATAGTGAGGAGCTGGCATGGCCAGTCCTGATGATGTCAGAGTCTGTGACTTCTCTTCCAGTGTATATTGCAGTGCCCCTACTGTTTGGTGGGCCCAGGGCAGGCCCAGCTCCCAGTTTCCTGGTCCCAGGCAGAGGTGAAGGCCGAATTGGCTGTGAACCACTGCCACCATATCTATCTAAATCTCCCCATGCCATGCAGTCATCTCCCTGGTAGTGCCATCTGTGCAAACTGAGAGAGGTCTCTGCCCAATTGTGCAGAGTTCCATAGTCCCAAGCCATTTTCCCAGTTCTACCAAAATTGGAACAGCACCCATGAAAATGGCACCTCTGAGACTTAGGTTGTAATACCCGCTTCAAAGCCGCAGGGAGCATTACACCCTGTAGCTGTGTGGGACCCACATCCGCACAAAGGCCAATGAACTTTGAGACCATCCCCCTTTTTCAATGGGGTTGAAGGATTTCCTGACAAACTTTGTTAGCATTCTCAAATGCTAGCAGCTTGACTAGGAACTCAGAGGTATCCAAGTCTCCTATTGATCTCTTTGCTGTCTGGTATAGATATTCCTCCAAATCTGAAAATGGCTCTGCTGATCCCTGTTAGATCTGACTAAAATCCAAAGTTGATTCACCCTGATTAGGTAGCACTCTCCATGCCCTTTTGGCACATGCAGTAATTTGATAATATATGGCCAGATCATAATTTAATTGCCTTTCCAGATTTGTAAATTCTCCAGTTCGAGTTAACATCTCCAAAGTGGCATCAAAGCCTTGTTTCCAATTTCTCTCAGACTGTTCAGTGCAATAATCAGTCCAGTGAGACCACCAACAGAGGTAGTTGCCACCTCCTCCGTAAAAAAAAAAAAAAAAAAAAAAAAAAAAAAAATTTGGCCATAGAAATCCAGTCATGTGGGGGTAAAGGCTCTTTGCATAAGAAATCAAGCCAACTTTGAACAAAGGTGAATTTGGACAGCAAGCATTTTTGAGCTCCTTTAGAGTCTTAAAAGAAACTGCAGTGTGCATATGGACACACTGATTTTGATCGTTAATCTGCTCAAAGACTGGAAAAAACTGAAAGCCTGTAATGTTCTCTCCTGCTTCTTGTGCTGTTCTAAGGACATGTTGGAGGGGTGTAAGCATGGCTACTGCCAATTCAGAGTATTTATTAAACTTTGTTCTCCCAGAGGAGAGTGGCCAGATCCAAATGGCGGGCGTGGAGACAGTTAGACATAATCTGCCAAACCCTCCTATAGATCATTCTCACCCTCTGACTGAGTTTCCTCATTGTGGCTCAGCTTCACCAGTATCTTTTTGTCCATTTTCTTCCCCTCAGCAGAGAGCCTCACAGAGATTCCATCAGGGCTAGTTTCTTCTCTAGCACACACTCCTACCATCCAGTTTAGTTGGCACACTTTTAAATCACTGGTTCTATCTGGTTCAGCTGTGACTGAATGTTTGGTTTTAGGTCTTGCTCTAAGGTCACCTGTCTGTGGTTTGTGAGCTACAGACTGGGTGAGAATTGACTCGGCCCACAGTCCCACTACAGATAGAGAAAACCGCCTGGTAGCAGCCATGGGTCACTTCTTTTATTCCAAATTTCTAATTGCCTTCTGAAGCCCCTTTAACAAGTCTTCTGAAGACCACTACTCCTCCTCTCAATATTCAAAATGAAACATTCCTAAAGCAATTCAGACCTTTTGAATATTTTCTATTGTACTTTTAGATAGCTTGGCAGAGAGGCAGCCTTTAGACCTTTTCTACCTATTCTTTCCCAAGTACACAAATCTGGTGACTCTTCATCACTAAGCCAAAGGTATTAGTCATTAAGTATTTCAGATATTGATCCAGCTGGGCCCTCCTGACTTGTATTCCTCTTCAGTTGATTAGAATCTCCAGGATCATTAAGACAATTTCTTTTTCTGAAGACATGGAACTGCCCATTATTTCTTTAACATCTCTGACTCTCAGAATGTTTTCTTTTTTTACAACCCCAAAACACAGTTCAATGAATTTCTAAGGTACATTTACTCAGTCTACCTGGAAATTCACTCTGAGGAGTTCCTGGTTCTGGGCACCACCTGCCGCCCCCATCAGTGTGGGCAGCTGAACTTACGATCACTGATGTGAATTTGCAGGAACACCAAATAAAACATAGACACAATTTACTTTTACACAATTTTCATGATGGCTTCCCCAGCCCTCAGTCTCAGGCTCCCCACAAGGGAGAGTAAGACAAAGTCAGGAGAGGCTGAGGAGAGAGAGGGACAGGTTAAGAGGTAAGCTTTCATTGGGGGGACTCTTGTTTAGAAAGTTCTATCCAAAAACCTTCTGAAGGAACAGGAATACAAGGGAAAGGTGATCAAAACTCAACCCTAGGGAAACATCCTACAAAGAAGAACACTTGCTTTGAGCTAGACCCCGCCCAAGCCACAGTGAATGCAGTACTTGGTCAGAATCTGAGGCATCATGACTGGAAGGTGTGGTCATTCATTGTGGCTCCCCACAATTTATAGTAGGTGAATATAAAGTCTATGGGGACATAGACTTCAAGATGGGTTCTCCCACTATTTTCTCATCATTGCAACATCACTTCAAAACAGTTTTGTTCTGCTAATATCACACGGAATCTATCTATCTGCTCAGAACTAATATTCTCAACTCATAATCTCAAGTATTCTAGATAAAGACCTGAGATTAATTTGACTAGAGAGACTAACTTACCATATATCACAGTGGTAGCAAATGACAGACCCTAATCCACAGATTATGATTCCAAATAATGAGACTAGAAACTCAGAAAACAGAAGAGTATTTTCAACTTTTGAAACTAAAAAAAATAATATCACTAATTGATATGGCAGGGCCAATGCAGAAAAAATAAATCATAAATTTATGTTTAAAGAATGTTAAATTTTTGGAGATAGGAATGTGGCTCAGTTGTAGAGCACTTACCTAGCATGTGTGAGGCAATGGGTTTGATTCTCAGAACTGCATATAAATAAATGAATAAAATAAAGGTCCATCAACAACTAAAAATATATATTAAAAAAGAATGAAAAATTTCATAGATGCAAATTCCAAATATATGACTCAATACTTAGATCATAGCAGTAAAAAGGACTCAGTAAGTATTTGTCAAATATATGTATTTTACCACCATTTCACCCAGCTATCCCACTCCCTGGTTTATACCCAAAGGACTTAAAATCAGCATACTATAATGATGCAGCCACATCAATATGTATAGTAGTTCAATTCATAGTAGCTAAACTGTGGAACCAACCTAGGTTTCCCACAATAGATGAATGGATTAAGAAAATGTGGTATATATACTCAATGGACTATTACTCAGCTTTAAAGAAGAGTGAAATCATACCATTTATTAGTAAATGGTTGAAGTTGGACAAAATCATACTAAGTGAAATAAACCAATCTCACAAAACCAAAGGCCAAATGTTCTCCCTAATATGCACATGCTAATTCACAATAAGGCAGAAGATACTAGGGAAGAATAGCATTACCTTAGATTAGGTAGAGGGAAGTGATGGGATGGGAGGAAAGAGGTTGTAGTGATACAAAAGACAGTAGAAAAAACAGACATTATTACTTTACGTATATATGTGACTACATGACCAATATTATTCTACAACAGGTACACTCAGAGAAATGAGAAATTATATCCCATCTATGTATGACATGTCAAAGTGCATAAATGCAGTCTACTGTCAAGTAGAACTAATTAAAACAAATTAAAAATTATATACATATTTTACAAAAAGTATGTACAGGTACTATTACTTTGTATGTAATAATACTTCCCTTCTAAATACTTACTAATACAGGAAACTCTACAAGTCTAACAACATAACTTATCTCTCACCCTTTCTTTCAAGAAACACTTTACTTCATGTCCCATGCTTCTGATATTAGCCAAGATCTTCTCCTTTGATATTTCATAAATACTCTTGAGTGGCATCATTTATATCTATTTTGTGGATGAAAATATAATGAGAAAAGCCATTATATCCTTATTTAATGTTTTTGGAGTGTCACTGAACTTTGCAAGTTTTCTATGGAGAGATTTTAATCTTTTTCCCTAGTTCTCTAGGGAGTGTGAAATGTGCCCCAAGATGCTTGGATGCCTGAGACCAAGTTAAAACAGTGAAGTTATACATAAGACACCTATTTCTTACAAAGAGAATCAGAGACCTGGATTCTTGAAAGGTTTATTCAGATTAACATAAGGAGCTTTTTCTATTCCATTCTCTATATGGGACAACTGCGAGTGCAATCACTGGGTGATCTGTATCCCTAAAACTCTCCTCAGAGCCTTAGCTACATCCATATTCCAGAGAGTATAAATCAGAGGATTCAGAGTGGGAGTAATGATCCTATAGAACACAGAACCAACTTTGTCTTGCAGTGGAGTGTGCTGGGACCTGGGTCTCATGTATGAGAAGATGTAGACACCAAACCAGAGAGACAACACAATGAGGTGGGAGCTGCAAGTGGCAAAGGTATTTCTCTTACTCCCAGGTGAATGCATCTCAATGACACTGTGCAGGATGAAACCATAGGATGTAGAAACCAGTATGAATGGAAAGAGGAGAAGCACGATGGTGCTGATGAACACTGTGGACACATAGACAGTGACATTAACACATACTTCAAGACAGTTGGATACTCACAGTAGAAGTGGTGTATTTTCTTAGTCCCACAGAAAGGAAAGTGCATAAAGATGACTTTGTGAATTAGGGAGTTCAGAGATGCCCCCAACCATGAGGTGAGGGCCATCATCAGTGCCACCTTCCTGCTCATGAGCACAGTGTAATGCAGAGGATGACAGATGGCAACATACCTGTCACAGGACATGAGAGCTAGCAGAAGACACTCAGCGCCACCCAGAGACAAATAGAGGAAGTGCTGGGTGGCACATCCCAAGAAGGAGATGGACTTGGTGCCAGACAGGTAGTTGGTAGCCATCTTGGGGATGGTTGTGCAGACGTGCATCAGGTCCATGATGGAGAGCTGGCTGATCAGGAAGTACATGGGTGTGTGAAGCCCATGATTCACACAGATGAGGAGGATGGTGAGGATGTTGCCACTCAGTGCAACAAGGTAGACCACCATGGTCAGGCAAAAAAGAAAAAGGTGGGTTGGAGAGTCATCAAAGAGCCCTTCAAGGATGAAGTCTGGCAGAGACGTCTGATTCCTCAGCCCCATTGTCTCTTCTCAGTCCCTAGGGAAACAGGGAGTGGAGACAGATTGTGATGCCAGAAATATGGGATCCTGTGTACATGGCGATAAGATCTCTTGATCCAATAAAACGTTTGTGAAGAGATTTTTTCTCTATTTGTAATTAATTTACAGTTGAAATTATTGAAATTCAGTTTTTCAAAACAAGAGAAACCTAAAATTTGTCATCACGATCATGGTCATTTGAATTTCCAAGACTCTATTAAGGGCCAAAATTTATGACTCTTCTTACTAAATATAGGCATATGTGTATGTAATCATATGTGTGATTTGTGTTAGTGTGTGTCTATGTTTGCATGGTTGTTGGATTATGTTTCTTATTTTACAGGCAGCTTATAACAAGAGCAGCTGAACCACTAAGACATTTCTATTAATACATGAAATGGTTAAGGGTTGCATTAAAGAACTTTGGCCTTATTTCTTTATGGAAGCTGGTTAAGGAGTTGGTGCACTGCCGTCATGTTTAAGTCTGATGTGGAAACTTTAAGTCTACAGGACAAGCAGTAGAAAGGGAAAATAGTACAAATCAGGGCAGACAAGAGACAGACGAAATCCAAAAGCATGAGCTGTGACCCCCACAAGAGAACACAAACAAACAAAAAAGAGTCAGTTCTTCTTGCCTATGGAATTAGGCACTTGGATTCTTTTTTGTATTGGCTCTTTTGAATTCTATAAACTTTCTGGGTTTCTTTTAACATAATTATAAAGGTTAAAATAGGCCTCAATTGAGTCCCCATACTTCCCTTTTTCCTCTCCTCCTCCCTTCCTCTGATTACTTCCCTCTACTCTGCTGATCTCCTATTATTTATAGATTTTTATTAGTTACTTGTGGATATACATCCAGATGAGATCCATATGGTATGTTCATATAGGTACATGGGAAATTTAAGTCATGTTTTTAGTAAGCTAACTGCCCACGTCTAGCCCAGAATTCAAAGAGCCTAAAGGAGAATCCTGGGGAAGGTAGAGAAACTGCAGGCCCAGCCACTGCTCCATACCTGTGAGGAATGAGACAGCAGATCTCCAGCAACGTATTAATACTACAGGATGACTGCTTCCCTTCTGCCCTCTAATCTTCCAGGAAGCTCCTCTAAGACCCACCTTAACTAAAAATGATGGATTAGAGGGAATTTGATGAGATGTAGTTCATCCTAGCCAACCTCACACATCATAAAGTCACTACAGTTCATCTTCTGCCAATTTGGCACACATGTATACCTCCGTCAGTCAGGTTAACCTCCAAATACAAAAATGATACATTTGTAACTATGACAATACATCCACCATGAAGGCAAACACATTAACCCTTTGTTCAGGAGAAAATCCAAAGTTTTTTATTTCACCTAAGAAATATATTCAATCCTCTGATACATGTGTCCCCTTTAATATCCTGGAACTTCAAAATTTTCTGGATGATTTATATGAGAAAGATTCATACAGAAAATGTTGGGAGTCACCTGGCTCCAAAGATGGCACTGACCACTCTTTTCTTCTGGTACTAACTTCCCCATGCCCAGAGACAGTGGCAGGAAGAGCTGCCCAATGGTGAGCCCTGCTGACCTTCATGTCCTTATCCACCAATCAGAAAGTGCCCTGTACCAATACCTTGCTCTGTTGAATGGTTCCTGGCTCTATAATTGTGGAAAGCTGTTCCTCAATAAACAGGTACTTCTCCGATGACAAGCCTAGTCCGGTCGTTCTTTCAGAAACAACAAAGAAATACTCATTACTACCCATCACGGGATAGATCTTCTTATCCAACAAAAGGGTTAACCAGTACTTTGGATATCAACCCCTGTTTTCTCACTCAGTCCTGGCATCTTCCCAATAGATCCATGAACAAATTGGACATGGCATCAGGGGTAAAGATTATTCCTGGATTCAGCAAGATGAAGGTACACTCACCAAGGCCAATCTGTCTGAATCCCCTGCTGAATAATCATGGCTAATAGCAAAGACCAATCTGAGTTCCCAACATCGCACCATTCCCTGGGGTGATCAGCCAGCCCCTTCATAGCACATTGATGACATTGGACCATGTTCAACATGAAAGGGCCACTCTTTTTTTTCTGGACTGGACATTCACTCTGGGTATGGATTTTGCTTTCTCTCCTGAAGTGCTGCTGCCAGAACTAACATCTCTGGACTCACAGAATGCTTTATTCGCCATAAGAGTATTCCACGCAGCATTGCTCCTGATCAAAGAGATTGATTCTCAGCAAACATGGCCTGTATAACAAATCCCATGGCCTGTGTTCATGGGATTTGTTATACTTAACATAGGTCTTCCAACTTCCTGAAACACAGAACCTGATGGAATGGTGAAATATCCTTGTAAGACTCTCCCTCAAGCTACACGTAGCTGGAAACATCTCTAATTGCTGGGGCAATGTCCTCCAGGATGTGTACGTGCTCCATGTCTACATCTAATTTATGGTACTGCTTCTCCCACAACAAGGATTCATAGGATCAGACCCCAAGCATTCAATGAATAGAAATGAGAGTGTGTTCTCCCCGTATATCATTGATGTCTATGATCCACCAACATTATATGTTCCTGCACTTTTCAGTTCTGCTGTTTAAGAAAATTCTTAGTGACAAAGAGAGAGATTCTTCAACCCAGACACAAATTGATTCCATTTTCTGAGAGCTGAGATTACTGCCATTTAGGATTCTCATTATAGCTGAATCAACAGGTGAAGAAGAATCATTCTTTGGTACATAGTGATTGATTCTGACTAGGAATGGGAAACTGAGTTGCTACTACACAATACAGAGAGCAAGAGCAAGTGTGACATAGGACATTTTCCTAGTGCCTCTTCGAACTCCCAGGTTCTGTGATGGAGAGCAACAGGAAACTAAATCTCAAGTCAGGTCACACTGATAAAGGCTCATATCCTTCAGAGATCAAGTTTTGGGTCACCCACCTGACTAACAACAATGACCAGCTGTGAACCAAGGCAGTATGTACTAGGGAGTGAAATAGGATAGTTATAAACACCAGTAATGACCATGTGGACAACCCTCAGGAACACAGAGTGCCATACTTTTGCATTTCTTCTTAATGCTGATAAGAATTTGTTTATTTATATTATACAAATTAAGTGTTTATTTCATTGTCATCCTCTTATCAAACATGAGGTGTGGATAATACCTAAAATCATATTTTAGTATTTAAATAACTGGATATAAGTGAAGGAGTATGAATCAGTAGAAACAGAATAAATTTCACACAAAATACAAAAAAAAATAATTTTTTTCCCTTAATGAGGAAAGGGTTGTATATTTTATATACTCTTCTTGGGAAAAGTTGAGGACATATTAGATTATCCATAGAATAGTAAGATTAGGTAGAAGAATATTTTATGTTGTCTTTATTTGAATATTGAGCAAAGATTTTTTTAAAAAATGCATGAGTGCTGTGTTGACACAAAACAAAGCAACCATACCTGTGTCCTGGGTAGATTTGTGAGTCAACAGATTACATAAAATGACAACAAAGGTAGGTTTTTCTCATTGATTCAGCCACACTTGCCAATCTGCCCTCTCACAAGTTCTCCCCTTTAACTTCCCCATCTCCCGAGAATAGCTGTCCAATGATGAGCCCTGCTGGCTCACATGATCCTTACCCACCAATTAGACTAGCCCTGCAGGCTCACATGATCCTTATCCACCCAATCAGACTAGACCTGCTGACTCACATGATCCTTACCCATCAATCAGAAAGCACCCCATGCCAACTGCAAACCATTAAACTGTTAAACTGTCATAACTGTCAAACTGCCTTTTTTGTTCTTTCATCAGAGATGAAACCTGGGAGGGGGAATGCCTTGCTGCTTGAGGGCCCCCTCTCTCAAGGCTTGCCATCTTTGTCCTCTCTTTTGAGTGCTGCTACTACTCACAGAACACCGGCTCTTCAGTAGGTGAGTTCCCCTATTGGGTATCCATTTTCATATTGGCTATACACAGGGGCTTTTACCATGAATGTCCAGCAAACCTCTGATGCCCAATCTGGAGGAGAGAATGCATCCCACCACAACCTTCACATTCATGATGGACTCTCTGGGACCCAGTTCATGAGTGAGAGGTCCTGAGGGGTGGAAAAAAAAGGCACTCATCTCTCTCTCTCTCTCTCTCTCTCTCTCTCTCTCTCTCTCTCTCTCTCTCTCTCTCTATCTATCTTTCTCTCTCTCTCAACCACCCTTGTCCCTCTGCTGACCTATAGGGGCTTCTTCTTCCCTCTCTGAAGACTCCTCCTTATTAAATTCTGCAGACAAAATTGGCCTTACTATCAATTACATAATCAAAGTCAATGGCCCCCAGGAGGATTCCTAGATCCGACAATTCTCAGAGATCTTTTTAACTTCTGCGAGCGCTCACAAAAGTGGAAGGAGATCCCCCATGTTGACTTTTTCTCTTTTTTGTTCTCACCCCGACCTATCCAGCAGATGAAACCCCTCCCTACTGACCTCCCCTGTCAGCTCCATCCAACCACTCAGGTGCTCCCCCTGACTTGGCTGACACCTTTATTACTCCAAACTAGGTCCCTCTCCCTAGTCCCACAAACCATGGTCCCTTTAAGAGAATTACTGGACCTGAGGGCATTATCTGAGTACATGTCCCATTCTCTATGAATGACTTCATGCAACTCGAGCGAAGGTTGGGCTCATTCACCACAGAAGAGAGGTCAATGGGTCTTCCAGGCTTATAGCCTCACTTACATGTTATTGGTTAATACTCTCCTTCTAGAGGAACGTACCAGAGTCTGAGAACTTGCCAGAGCCCATGTTGATGAAACTCACTGAGTTAATCCCAATCACCCTCCGGGGCCATTTGCTGCCTCAGATAATACACAATGGCATACAGAGTAGGAACCAATTCTTTGCATGTATTATTGCTGGGCTCAAAAAAGTGGGATGTAAGGCTGTCAATTTCCAAAAATTACAGGAGACCCCATCGAAATTTCTGGATCAGCTTATGAAAGTCCTTCAGCAGTAACATAGATCCTGAAACCCCAGATGGTCATCATGTTCTTATGACATATTTCCTCTTGCAGAGCTACCTCGACATCTGGGCTAAACCAAAACAGCTCAAACAAAGCCCTGCCACCCCCCAGACTGAGAAATTTCAGATGCTCACCCAGGCCCTGCAGGGTGCTTCCTTGGGTTGCTGCCCATCACCAAAATCCCCCCTGGGTACCAGCTTCAAGTGTGGCAAGGAGGGACATTGGGCCAGGGCATGCCCTGCACCATGCACTGCACATACCCCATGCCTTAAATGTCAACAAGAAGGTCATTGGGGCTCTGAGTGTCCTAGATACCATAGGAGGCCTATGGCCAGGTTACCATCTGACCTTCTGGGCATGGCAATGGAAGATTGATGGAATCTTGGGTTCTTGTCCCTTGTCCTAGTACTTGTCCTGTCAATAGACAAAAACCAGGGTGAAGATTCAGGTGGATAGGTGCAAGATTGACTTTCTCCTAGGCACTGGGGCTACCTTCTCAGTCCTGACAGAATTCTGGGGGCAAACAGTGTTGTTTACCTCTCCTATTGTCAGGGTAGAAGGAGAGACCATCTATCCAAAAAAGAATTCCCTATTACTCTGTTCCATAGACAACTTCCCATTCTCTGAGGCATTCCTAGTTATGCCCCAATGACCAGTTCCTTTGCGTGGCTGAGATATTCTCTCTAAATTCAATACAACAATCAACATCCGGGCTCCTGGCATCTGTCAGACCCCAGAATCGGCCTGTTCATCTTTTCTGGCCCCTTTGGCAGAAGACTGGCCATTCTGCTTCACTGGTGAGGCTGATATGAAACATCATACTAAAAAGGACCCCTTACCTACGAACCTGATTGACCCGATTGTATGGGATACTCACATTCCCTTCACCGTTTCCTGCCCACCAGTAAAGATCCTAACACCTTCCCCAATCAAGCTCAATACCCGCTGCCCACAAAAGCTCCTATGGGCCTACAACCTATTATTCAGGACCTTGTGAGCAAAGGAGTACCTCCGTCCTGCTCATTCCCCTTACTATACTCCCATTCTAGTGGAAGAAAAGCCCAACAGGTCCTATTACTTAGTTAAGGATCTACGACTCATCAACACTTCTGTTAGGCCCATACATCCTTTGGTTCCCAACCGGATTTGAATTGCCAGCTATCATAATCATGTGAGTTAATTCCTTATAATGAATCTCACACACCCACACATTTATGCATACGTGAATACACACAGACATCCTATTGATTCTGTTTCTTTGGAGAACCACAACAGGAAACTAATTGACTATTTTAAAAAACAAAACGAGCATATTGTTGAGTTTGTAATGTATTTAAAGGTGAAATGCATGACAAAAATTGACTCCTTTATCACTAGGAAATGAACTTTATCTTTGGTACTATTTTTTGCTCTTAAATCTGTTGATATAATATAGTCACACTAGATTCCTTTAGTATTCACATCTTATATCACTTTAATTCTTTTACTTTAAACATATATGGGTCTTCATATAAAATGATCATAGTTGGGTCTCGCTTTTTAAGATGATAAAACCAAACTCTCTGCCTTTAGTTTAGGGTAACAGATATTTATAGTTAATGTGATCATTATACAGTGAGATTGGTGTCTATTATCTTGCTATTTGCATTTTGTTGTATTTCTTTCTTTTCCCACCTTCTTTTTGATAAATCAAGATTTTAAAGTCATTCCACTTTATTTCCTTGTTGATTTATTATTTACACTGGTTTTATTTTAGTGTTGCTTTAAGTGTCACAGTATATACTGATAAACCAAGCCTGATTCCTCCTTAAAATTGGGAGCCATCTCTCCACAAACATGAAAAGCTAATTTCAGATTTACTATAAATTACTGCGAATTATAAATTTTCTTGGAATGCCTGCCCATGTCTTGAACTCACCCATGGTTGTCTTTCCCTAACCAGATAACAACCCTCTCTGTGGCTCTAATGACCGTTATAAATTCTGATGTCGGGGCCAACAATATTATAAACTAGCCTTTGTGTCATGCTCGTCAAGAGTTTTGTTATCTGTAAGTTCTCACCCCCCGCCTTTGTGTAATTTTCTGGGCTATAAATCTGCGCTTCTAGAAAGTTTCGAGGCTGTCTTTTGTTCATGTGGTTTTTGTTGGGAGAGGCAGCCCAGCTGGTTGAAATAATAAGTTTGCTTTAATTTGATTTTAATTAAAGTCGATAGTCTTTTTTTTTTGCATCCTGGTCTAACAATACCTTTATCAGTCTACCATCAAGTGATATTATACAACTTCACAACTAAGAAATATGTAATATTATGTTGCTATTCCCCCTGCCCCCATCTCAATCTTCATGCTATTGTCTGGATAAAGGAATCCTCAGGATACCATAAACAGATTTCAACACTAACCATCTATTCTGGGGAATAAAAGACATTTTTTTACTTCAGAGTAATGTTATTGGTAATTGGAGAGCAAAGAAACCTTGAAGATTACTGTGGAACTATTTTAGAGATTAAAAAATATCTACTGCCTCATGTGGAAATCTGGGATAATCATTGGAATTCAGCTGGCCATCAGTCTCTAGCAAGTCTCCCTGTCATCCCTCCAGAGGGAGATACAACTATTTACCGGGTGGGGTTTGCCCAGCTCATGAGGTATTTTACTGTAGCGCTGTGGACAGAGTACACCTGACACTTCTTTCTTCTCCTTTTGTCTCACACCTCTGGCTGTATTATTTTTCTGGGTCCCCTAACATTTTTAGCTAGGCCATTAATGACTCATGGAAAATAAAGCTATTCTTCTTTTGAATGAAAATTCCCTCCTTGAACTCTGGCTTAGAGACACACATTTTTTGGTTCCCTTTCCCCCCTTCATTTCTGTCCTGGGTAGTCCATCAGTACTATCCATTCAGATTCCAATTTCATGTTCCTTTCAGCTCCTGCATAAGATGCACACAAACAAATATGGTAGCCTCCATTAGTCACTTTTCTAGTGGCCACCCAAACACTTCTTTTTCCTCTCGATCCTCCTAATTGAACTATTTAATATTCACTCTCAATGTGCTTCAGAAGATGCAGTCTCATTTAAGGAATTAGGGCCAGTGGAGCTAGGACAGGAAATTTTCCAAGGTGCATCTAAGTCATATTCAAATATTTAAAATATTTTATATTAATTATATTTAAATATGAATATTTTGAATATTAAAAAGAGCTTTTAAAAACATTTTACCATTTCTTTTTTTTATTTAAAGAGAGAGTGAGAGAGGAGAGAGAGAGAGAGAGAGAATTTTTTTTTAATATTTATTTTTTAGTTCTCGGCAGACACAACATCTTTGTTGGTATGTGGTGCTGAGGATCGAACCTGGGCCGCACGCATGCCAGACGAGCGCGCTACCGCCTGAGCCACATCCCCAGCCCCATTTTTACCATTTCTGATGTTAGCAGCTATATTGAAACTGAAAACACAGGGACAGTGGACTTGGTTAAAGATTTCCCTAAGCTTTGTTTTGGCAGTTCTAAGAAATGATTACACTTTCCTATCAGGACTTCTTCCAGTACCCACATTGCTAATTTCTTATCATTGGGAAACTCATCAATACTTTTTCCTATTCTTCCTGTGGGCTGTTGCAAGATTGATTGATTCTTCTACAAATCATTATTCTGATATCAAATGGAGCCAATAAACAAATTTTATTTTTTTATCCCTTGGCTTCCTTTTAAATCACTGGTGGCAACAGTTCCAAACTTTTCCTCTACAATTAGGAAGAAATTAAATTTTCACTTGAGAGGGAAAAAAAATACCACATTCATATCCTCACCTCATATTATTCAGTCCTTTTCCTCTTTTTTTGTGGGTCTTGATGTTGACCCTATCTGCTCATTAGGTATGGATGGGATTCAAATAACAAAACAAAGAAATAATAATATAATAATAACAAAACAACAAACTGAAACACTGAACCTCTTTGATGCTTTTGACATACAAACATTATTGAGAAGAAACTTTCATGATAGATTTTCAATTTTACTTAGGGACTTCTGCAAGGTTTTTCTGTTAATATGTGATATGACTCATTAGGAGTGTTGGCAGCAAATTAGCATCATTCACCACAGAAGCCATTGTTCTTGGCACAGTTATTGGGACTTCCTAGAAGGTGGTTTGGCCATCCTTACTTAACCTCCACTTTCTGAGCCCCACGTAGACCTTCTAGGATCTCAACTCCTCAGATCCACAGTGAGAGCCAGACTGCACCACCCTTGCCCCCTGAGGTCATGAGTATCCTCCTCCACCAGAAGGTGCTCTCTGCCAGGTACCAAAGAGGGCAGAGGGGCATCTTGACGTGAGGAAGACAGACAGGCCCATCTCTTACACCAGTCTCTAGACGGGTGGGTTGGAACTAAACTCCAAGAACTCTGGAAACCTGGTGGTTTCTAGAAGGAGAGACCGGAAGTGCCAACGGAAGGATCCGATGTGCAGTCTGGGACGCTGGGAGCGCCCACGTGTCTCTTCTGGAGGGTGAGGCTCTTCCCTTGCGTTGTTAATCTTCAGCCCAAGGTTAAAGCTGTGTTAGCTAGGTTTTTATTTTTTTATTTTTAAAATTCACATATTCCCCTTATTTATTTGTGCTTTCAAATCCAGTTACTGGGCTGGGGTTGTAGCTCAGGGAGAGAGGGTGAGGCTCTGGGTTGGATTCTCAGCACCACATTAAAAAATAAAAAAGTCACAAAGTCTATCCCATGCCTAAGGGGCTGGGGAAGCAGCTAGGAGAATGCAATTGAGGACAGGAGCCAGAGCCAAGCAAGGCCTGGTGGCAAAAGTGTGTGGGGGAGGGAGATGTGTGTCCACTTAAATTATTTGTAATGTTTCTGAGTGGAAGACTTCCTTTCTCTTCCATTTGTTTAATTATTTATACCAAATTGAGCTCATGGAGATTTATTTTATCATTTGGGTTGCATCACATTACTTATCTTTTGGTCAAATTATCTCAGCTTTGTTCATTAGGAATCCTTCATATTATCTCCCTTGTCCTTCCAATTGTATTTCTATTGTGTTAGGTCCATTTGGTGTATTGTGTTAAAGTATTCTGTTTCCATATGGATTTTCTGTCTACATGATTAATCTGTTATGAATTAATGACTCCTACTGTTAATGTGTTGCTGATGATATCTTTCTTTAGATCTGTCAGTGTTTGCCTTAAATTAGGTAGAGTGATTTTGGTTGCATAGCTTTTTTTTTCCTTTGGGTACTGAGGATTGAACTCAGGGACACTTGACCACTGAGCCACATCCCCATCCACATTTTGTATATTATTTAGAGACAGGGACTCACTGACGAGTGGGTCCTTTCCATTGCTGAGGCTGGCTTTAAACTGGAGATCCTCCATTGCTGAGGCTGGCTTTAAACTGGAGATCCTCCTGTCTCAGCCTTCCAAATGGCTGGGATTACAGGCATGTCCCACTGCAACCAATTTGCATACCTATTTTTAATCATTACATTTTCCTATTGAATTGACCCTTTAATCATTATTTAATGACTTTTTTGTCTCTAATACCAGTTTTGACTTGTCTATTTGCCTTATACAAGTATAACTTCACCATGTTTTCTTTCAGTTACTGTTTGCATAGAATATCTTTTTCTTCCTTTACTTTCAGCCTTTATACAAGATGAATATGTCATATGATCTCTACTATACAGTGTATAGATCTGTGTAAGTCTGCCTGCCCATAATCTGAGAATCCCCTAAGCTTTGAGTAAGGGGGTGCTGGTCTAGTATCACACACCTTACTCTATGCAATGAAGTGGCCCCCACCTTCACTCTGCAAAGAAGTTTTCTCTAGCCCTGGACTTGGGCATTACCCAGTGGGATTAGACAACTCCCTTTGAAACTGTATCTCCTGCTTAATTTGGTGAAGAACATTCTATTGAAACTCCTGTGTGTCTCCCCTATAAACATAAAGGGATTCTGGGTGCATGCTCTCTTTTCTAGTGCTTTTTCCAGCGTGAAAGCTGACATTTAAGGTCACAGAGCAGTCCACCTTCCATGTGAAAATTTCTTTTGTGTCCTGTGCTTTCTCACCACTTTCTTAGTTTAATGTTGCAGCCAGCTCTTGTGAACCCAGTTAATATCGTCAGTGCAGGTGGCTGGTGAGATATAGCCTATAGTTTTCTATTATACTTTGTATACTTAAGAATTTGTAAGACAGTAGAACTTATATTGTTTTTTTTTACATGCAGAAATTATAATGATAAATAAAGAGAATAAGAGTAAAGTTTGGAGGTGATGGATATGTTTATAGTGTAGTTTAGAGTGATTTCATGAGTATATTTATCTCTGAACTCATCAACTTTTATATATTAAATATGTCCAATGTTTTGTATGTTACTCCTTCCTCAGTAAAGTGGTTTTATTTGTTTTTTTATTATCTTCAATATTTTTAGTTGTAGATGGTCACAATATCTTTATTTCGTTTATTTATTTTTATGTAGTGCTAGGGATCAAATACCAGTAAAGTGGGGTTTTTTTGTTTGTTTGTTTGTTTTGTTTTGTTTTGTTTTTGTTTTTGTTTTTGTTTTAAGATAATTCCACCACATGACCAGCACTGGCTTCATGAAAGAAAGTTCAATTCATGAGTAAATGCTAGGGAGATCTAAATTAAAGAGATAAGACTCTAATTACCTTTAATACCAGCCCTGGGTTGGCTTTTCCTAGCTTCTGCCTCCACCCATGTAATGCGGTATTGAGGTTCACTAAAGAGGAGAGAGAGAGAGAGAGAGAGAGAGAGAGAGAGAGAGAGAGAGAGAGAGAGAGAACAGGCCAGAGAGTGAACTTTTATTACAGAACAAAAAATTCAAGGGAAATTCCCATCCAATGAACATTAAGGCGGCGGGGGGGGGGCAGCATCCCAAGGTCAGGGACGATAATTGGGTTTTCGGGCAGTGGCAAGGCATACCTCTGCAAAGACCGGGAGAAGGGTGGGGAAAAGCTCTAACACAGCTGTGTCTAAGCGCCTCTCACCTAGCCAGGGAGGTAATTTAAATCACATGTGAGAATGGCCTCCAAGAGATAATCCATGTTATTTATTTATTTTTTCAATGAACCTTGATTTTATTTATATGCAGTGCCAAGAATTGATCCCAGTTCCTCACACATGCTAGGCAAGTGCTCTACCACTGAGCTACAATTCCAGTCCAGCAAAGTGGTCTTAATGTACAAAACAAAACATTTTTTTTTTCCTTCTGATTTCTTTTTTGACCTATGGGTAATTTAGAAGTCTCTCAATATTTGGAGTTTCAGGAGATATTTCTATTATTGATTTTTAATTTTGTACTGGCCTGAGAATATACTTTGAAGACTTAAAGTTTAAATTTATTGCTCCTTTTATTATGGCTTAGAATATAGCTTATGTTGATAAACTTTTCCACATACATATAAAAATATTTTCTGTTTTTTTTAGAGTGGAGTGTTTGGTAAGTTTACCTAGGTCAAGCTGGATAATAGAATGGTTTTTTCAGATTTTTTTTTCTGTCCCTCCTGTCTCTACTCTTTCAGGGCTCCAATTACTTCAACACACCTCTCTCACTACTAGATAGGTCATCCAGACATAATCTAAGTAAAGATTCCTCAGACCTAAAAATACTATTAACCAAATGGACCTAATAGACATCTGTAGAATATTTCATCCATCAATTACTGAATTTAACTTCCTCTCAGCAGTGCATGGAACATTTTCTAAAATATGTGACATTTTAGGTCATGAAGCAAATCTTAGCAAATAGAAAAAAATATAGATAATACCTTGCATCCTAATGGAACATAATGGAGTGAAATTAGAAATCAATGACCTGATAAAAAATAGAAACCACTCTAACACCTGGAGACTAAATAATACATTTTTGAACGATAAATGGACAGCAGAAGAAATTGGAGGAGATATAAAATATTCGTATAAACAAATGAGAATAGGTACACAACATATCAAAATATCTGAGCCAGTATAAAGGCAGATGTAAGAAAAAAATTTAGCCCTGAGTTAATACATTAAAAAATTAGATAACACATAAATAACTAACATTATGCCTCAAGGTCCTAGAAAAAAGAAAAACAAACCAACACCAAAGTCAGTAGAAAACAGGAATTAAAATCAGAGCCCCAAACCAATGAGATTGAGAATAAAAAATACAAAGGATCAATAAAATAAAGAGTTAGTTTTTGAAAAGATAAGCAAGAACGATAACCCCCCTAGTCAAGTTAACCAAAATGAAGAGAGAAAAGACTCAAATAAATACAATTAGCGATGAAAAAGAAAATATCACTAGATACCACTGAAAGCCAGAGGATCATCTGAAATTATTTTGAAAATTTATACTCCAATAAGCTAGAACTTCTTGAAGAAATCGAAAAATTTCTAGAGACATATGACCAAATCAAATGAACTATGAGGATCTAGAAAACATAAACAGATTAATATCAAGTAATGAAATTGAAATAGCTATCAAAAGCCTTTCAACAAAGAGAAGTCCAGGATCAGATGGAGTAATAGCTGAGTTCTATCAAACCTTTAGAAAAAAATTAGTACCATACCTCCTCAAATTATTCCATGAAATTGAAAAGAAGGTATTCACTAACAAATTCATTCTATGAGACCAGCATCACCCTGACTAGACAAACACACATCAAGGAAAGAAAATGTCAGGCTGATATCCTTGATGAACACAGATGCAGATGCAAAAAAATCTTAAGAAAATATTGAGAATCTGAGTGTGATGATGCAGGCCTGTAATCCCAGCAGCTCCGGAGACAGGAGAATAGTGACTTCAAAGCCAGCTTCAGTAACAATGAGGTGCTTAGAAGCTCAGTGAGACCCTGTCTCTAAATAAAATATAAAATAGGGCTGGACATGTGGCTCAGTGGCCAAGTGTCCCTGAGTTCAAGGCCCAGTCCCTCCCGCCCCCCAAAATATTTTGGAAAACTGGATACAAAAACATATTACAAAGATAGTACACTACAATCAAGGGAGTTTCATTCCAGGGCTGAGAGGTTGGTTCAATATATGCAAATCAATAGATGTAATTTACCACATAATAGACTTAAGGATAAGAATCACATGATTATCTCAATAAATGCAGAATAGTCATTTGACAAAGTACAACACATATCAATGTTTAAAACATTAGAGAAATTCGGGATAGAAGGAACTTACCTCAACATTGTAAAGGCTATACATGACAAATCCAAAGGCAATATCAAACTGAATGGAGTAAAACAGTATGCATTTCTTCTAAAAACAGGAATAAGACAAAGATGTCCACTATCACCATTCCTATTCAATACAGTTGTTAAAACTCTAGCCAGAGCAATCAGGCAAGAAAAGGAAATTAAAGAAATACAAAAAGGAAAAGGAGCTCAAATGATCTTGGCTAGCTATTGACATGATCATATATTTAGAGGACCCCAAAAACTCCAACACAAGACTTCTAGAGCTGATAAAATTTTAGTAAAGTATCAGCATCCAAAGTTAACATATACAAATCAATCACTTTCCTATACTTCAATATAAATCAATCACTTTCGTATACTTCAATAAGGAACCACTGTAAAAGAAACAATAACTTGAAAAAAGTGGGACTAAATATCATGAAGGATGTCAGGGACCTTTGCAATGAAAACTATAGAATGCTAAAGAAAGAGACTGAAGAAGACCTTAGAAGATGGGAAGATGTCCCATGGATAGGCAGAATTAATATTATTAAGATGACAATATCACCAAAACCATAATATTCAATCCAATTTCCATCAAAATACCAATGACATTCTTAACAGTCTAGAAAAGGCAATTCTAAAATTCATTTGGGGAAATAAGAGACCCAAAATAGCCAAAGCAATCCTGAGCCAAAAAGAAAAAAAAGATGCTGAAGGCATCACAGTACCAGACCTCAAAATATGCTACAGAGCTATAATAACAAAACAACATGACTCTAGCACCAAAACAGACTGAAGAACAATGAAATAGAATAGAAGATAGAGAGGCAAATCCACATTAATACAATTATCTGATACTAGATGAAGGTACCAAAAACATTAATTGGAGAAAAGATAGCCTTTTTAACAAATGGTTTTGGAGTTACTGGAAATTTATATGTAGAAAAATGAAAGTGAATTTCTATCTCTTACCATGAAAAGGTCAACTCAAAGTGGATCAAAGACCTAGGAATTAGACTGGAAACTCTTCAACTCCTAGAAAATGTAGGCCCAACAGTTCAACATGTTAGCACAGGAACTGACTTCCTTAACAAGATTCCTTAAGCAAAAGACATAAAACCAAAAAATCAATAAATGGAATGGCATAAAAATGAAGAAATTTTTGTATAGCAAAGAAAACAAGTGAGTGAATAGAAACCTTGCATAAGATTTTTGCCACCTGTTATTCAGACAGAGCATCAATATCCATAATATATAAAGAACTCAAAAATCTTGACACCCAAACCTCCTCAAATAGCTCAATTAAAAATGAGCAAAATAACTAAAGACTCTTCTCAAAAGAAGAAATACAATTGGACAACAAACATGTAAAAAATGTTCAATATCTCTAGCAGTAAGGGAAATGCAAACCAAGACTGCATTGAGATTTCATCTCACCCTAGTCAGAATAGCAATTATCAAGAGTACAAATAATAATAAGTGTTGACAAGGATGTGGGGAAAAGGTACTTTTGTACATTGTTGGGTAGGACTGAAAATTAATGCAACTACTCTGGAAGGTCATATGGAGATTTCTCAAAAAACTAGGAATGGGCTCAGCAAAAGAAACAATCAATGAGGTGAACAGAGAGCCTACATTTTGGGATCAAATTTTTGCCACATGCATGTCGGATAGAGTTCTAGTCTTCAGGATATATAAAGAACTCAAATACTCAACACCTAAAAACCAAACAACCCAATCAATAAATGGACTAAGGAGCTAAACAGACACTTCTCAGAAGAAGATACATAACTGATCTACAAATATATGAAAAATGTTCAACATCTCTAGTAATTAGAGAAGTGCAAATCAAACTATTCTAAGATTTCATCTTATGCCAATCAGAATGGAAGTTATCAAGAATACAAACAACAATAAGTACTGGTGAGGATGTGGGGGGAAAGGCACACTCATACATTGTTGGTAGGACTGCAAATTGGTGCAACCAATCTGGAAAGCAGTATATAAATTCCTTAGAAAACTTGGAATGGAACTACCATTTGTGTAGAGGGAAGTGAGGACTGGGGTGTGGCTGTGGGGATGAGAAGGATGGTAGAATGAGACAGACATTATTACCTTATATACATGTATATACTGAAGTGACTACCATGTACAGTCAGAGGAGTGAGAAGTTGTGCTCCATTTGTGTATGATATGTCAAAATTCATTCTACTGTCCCACTCCTTGGTCTATACCCAAAGGACTTAAAATAAGCATACTATAGTAACACAGCCACATCAATGTTTATAGCAACTCAATTCACCATAGCTAAACTGTGGAACCAACCTAGATGCCCTTCAATAGATGAATGGATAAAGAAACTGTGTTATATACACACAATAGTATATTACTCAGCATTAAAAGAGAATAAAATTATGACATTTGCAAGTAAAAGCATGGAGTTGGAGAATATAATGCTAAGTGAAGTAAGTCAATCCCCAAAAACCAAAGGCCATATTCTCTCTGATAAGTGGATAATGATCCTTAATGGGGGGAAATGGGGAAAATGGAGAAACTTTGGGCAAAGGGGAGGGAGGGAGGGGAGAGCTCAAGGGGCCAGGAAAGATGGTGGAAGTAGGTAGACATCATTACACTAGATACCTGTATGACGTCACATATGGTGCGATGCTATATTGTGTACAACCAGAGAAATGAAAAGTTGTGCTTGCTGTAATTGTGTACAATGAATTAAAATACATTTTGCTGTCATATATACCAAAGGAGAATAAATAAATAAACAAATAACCCCCCCAAAAAAATTGAAAAATAAAGCAAAAAAACAAAAACAAACAAGCAAAAAAAGAATGTAGGAATGGAACCATCATATGACTCCCACTCTTTGGTATATATCTGAAGGAGCTAAAGTCAGCATGCTACATGGATACAGCCACATCAGTGTTTGGTAGAAACACAATTCATAACAATCAAGCTATGGAACCAACGAAGGTGTCCTTCAACAGATGAATAGACAAAGAATATGTGATATATATGTATATATATATATATATATATTCATCTGTAGCCAATGGAGTATTAGTCATAAAGGAGAATGAAATTATAGTATTTGCTGGTAAATGGATGGAACTGGAGACCACCATGCTAAGTGAGTTAAACCAGACTCATAAAGCCAAAGATTGAATGTTTTCTCTGATTTGTGAAAGCTACCCCAAAATAAAAGGGAAAAAAAGATAAAAAAAGATAAAGGGAAAATGATTTCATAAAAATAGAAGAAAGATAGGTAGAATAGATAAAGGGGGCTGAGGGGAGGGAGAAGGAACACGATAAGGGTAGAACAGCAGAGTGAATCTTACCTAACTTTCACATATATGAATATATGTGAAATACATATATGAATATACCACATATGTGAATATACCACAGTGAATCTCATCATAATGTATATCCACAAGACACTAACTATTAAAAAAAACATAAAATTCAATAGCAGAAAGATCTGTAGAGTAGAGGATAGAGAAGATGGGGAGGGAGGAGGGAAGGGAAAGGAGGAAATACTGGGGACTGAATTAGGACAAATTATATTTCATGCTTTTTTAAGTATGTGAAAATGAATTCTAATGTTATACATAACTAAAAGAACAAAAAAATTCAAAAAAATTTGTTTCATGTCACTTGCATGGGCATTGATTAACACAAATCCTTAACACAAGCTGACATATTTGTATCTGTAAATCTTAAGGAGGAAAGGACCCCTCATGCTTGTTAATCACTATGTAATCAATCCAGTGCATGGAACACAGCAAGTACTCATACAATATTTGTCAAAAAAATGAATGAGTCATATAAATGCCATAGCTGCCTTAACTTAAACTAATTATATTCTTGCATAAAGGAAGGTACCAGATAAAAGTAATAGTAATAGATAAAAGCAATTGAAGACAATGGTAATACATTTCATCTACTTAAACAACAAGCCACAATATGGAGTCATGGTAAGCTCAGTGAAGCAAGACATTTTGATATCTGAGTTGAGAAAAGAGAAACAATATCTCAAATATGCTTATGATGAGTGTTGGGCTGTGGCTTAGTGGTAGAGTGCTTGCCTAGCATGTGTGGGGCATTGGGTTCAAACCTTAGCACCACATAAAAATGAAATAGATTATGTGTGTCATCTAAAACTAAGGGAAAAACTCCAAAATATCCTTATGACAAGAGGATGGCAGGGAGTGAATGAAACATGGGAGTAAATGCAATGTAGAAAAATGCACTTTTCTTTTTATTTGTTTATGTAAATGACATGTTATTTAATGTACTTTATAAGAATTGGAATACTAATAAGACTGACGGTGGAAATTACCTGCTAATATATTACATGGGAAAAGACAGAAGAAGATACTCAGCCTGTCTTCTGAAAAGGGTAGCATGGAAAGAGACTACAGAGATCTGGATTCTGTAATGAATACATTATTATAAAATATCCTGGCATGTTTTTTTATGATCCTCTGCTATAACTGATTTTTAAAAAATTTGTTCTAATTAGTTATTCATAAAAGTAGAATGCATTTTGACATATTGTACACAAATGCAGCACAACTTCTCATCCCACTGACAGTACATGGTGCAGAGTCACTTCAGTATATACGTGTATATAAGGTAATAATGTCTGTCTCATTATACCATCCTTCTCATCTTCACAGCCCCACCTCACCTCTCACTGCACTCTACACAAACACCAAATTTTCTTCATTCTTCCAGACCCACCTGTCCCAGTATGGATCAGCATCCACATATCAGAGAAAATATTAAGCTTTGTTTTTATTTTCAGAGGGGGGGGGAATTCGCTTATTTCACTTAGCATGATATTTTCTAGTTACAACTATTTACCTGAAAATCCATAATTTCATTCTTATTTAAGGCTGAGTAATATTTCATTGTGTTTATATACCACATTTTCCTGACATGTTATATTTATGTAGTAATATTTATTCCTGGAGAATCACCAAGTGTTAGTGTGGGAATTAACTTTCTTCATTTATTAAATTCTTTTCTGTGTAAAGATATTCATGAAAACCATTAAAAGGGCATACTGGGTAAGGGAGACTTGATCTTTCTCAAAAATTGTCTTAAGAGGGTAGCATGGAAAGGGGCTACAGAGATCTGGGTTCTGCAATGAATAAAACAAGTCAGGAAGTGTAGGAATAGTTACTCTGCATTGTTAATTGGCCCCTAGAGAGAGTATCCCCATGCTATCTTCTGAGCCAGAGTCCCAGAATTATCAAGGTCCCCCAACCCTGCAAAAAAACTTTAAGTACAGCACTATGGGATTATCACCTCAGTGCACACAGCATAGAGTAATTGGTATGTTGGGTAATGGTGCCCAGACGAGATCCAGGGTGTGTTCTGGTGGGAATTCTTGATGCCACCAGGGATTCAGATCTCTATTCACATCTGCTGATATCATAGGTCCTGAGGACCAGGGGGTATTTTATCTTTCATGGAGTATGCTCCTCTTTTCTCATGAAAGACTCATGCCAGGCCAAGTATGACCTCTTCTAACCCTTGTGATTACTGTTGAGGAAACATAGTTCAGAAGGAGCTTAGTAACTGCATAACATATACATGTTTGGATGTTACTAAGTAGGGATTGAAGATAAAGCTAGAAAGAGGGTACCTTAGTGATTCCAAACCACAGAGACTGCAAAGTGGATCCTTGTTGGACTCTGGGAGCATTGAAGATTAAGCTGGTATTATGTTTAGCATCTTACTCAGGTAACATGAATGGCCATTCCTATTTCCCGGCTCTCAACCTGGTAATGAAAAGTAGTTCAAATATATGTTCAGGGACAGAGGAAACATATATACCATACCAAGTTCCAACTAGGAGGGGCCAAATGCATTAAGTTACTTAATCTGTACTTCTGTGGGCTCATGGGGCTCAAAATATGAGCACAGATATTGAGAGGGTCACAGAACCCCATATCCTAATGTTTCTGTGATGCTCCATCACTAGAGTAATTAGTTCAAATCATGATGACTGTGCTGGACCAATGTCCTCTCTGGTATACTACTAGGAGATGGCAATTTCCAGGGTTGGAGGAGGAGTCTGAGGAATACTTCAGCAAGTGCTTGTGTGGAAGACCAATAGCCAAAGTGTGTCTGGGAGGACTGTTCTTCCTTCTCCATTTCACTTCTGTGCTTATTCTGTCTACAAATTTCTGCACAGGAAATTCCAGGTAAGATAGTGCTGTTGCTTGAGGTTTTATTAGAAACTAGAGCATTGTGAGATTATCCTTTAAATCGAGGAAGACATTTGGTTAGCCCATGAGAATTCTTCCTGAGAAGGCACAAAAACAAAACAAAACAAAACATTGAACCAAAAAATGTAATTTAAGGGCCACAAGTAAGATTGAAAAATTATTAGGCGGGTTACCTAAGGGAGGAAGAGGAATAGAGTCAGATGGTGGAAAACTTGTACTATGGAGGTTTACAGATATAGTTAGAAACTAATGAGGAAAAAGAGATATGTATGGATAATTAGGTAGAAAGGATGTTTGTAGACCATCTTGACTTGGTTGGAGTAATCAGGGGGAGCAGTGTTGAAATTATTCTCTTAGTCTACAGAAGCTGAGTGTGAAATATGACATGACTGCCAAAAAAATCCTAGAGTGACTCTAGGGCACAGGAAAAATTAATGTGAGCTCTTTATTTCCTGGAAAAAAATGATATTTGATCAGAATGCATTCAGTCCTGTGGTTTTTGTTTTTATTTTTTAAGTTTTTTTAATACTCACATATTTTTAATTATTTGTGTTCACTCTTATGAATGTCATGATCCTCACAAGTCTTCCTAGAGCATAGGTATTGTTGCTTTGTTTTGTGTCAACACAGCATCCATTCACATTTTCAAAAATTATAATCAATAGTCAAATAAAGACAACATAAAATATCCTTTTACCTAGTCTGATATGACTATTCTATCATCTTCTTTTTCCAAGAAGAGTATGTAAAATATACAATCCTTTCCTCATTTAGGGGAAAAAATCCTTTTTTGTATTTTGTGTGAAATTTATTCTATCCCTACTGATTCATTCTCCTCCTTTTATATCTAGTTATTGAAATACTCAAATATGATATGAGGTTTTATTAATTCCTCTTATGTTTGATAAGAGGATGAAAATGAAATAAACACTTGACTTCTATAATATTAATGGATAATATTCTTATCAGCATTAGGAAGAAATGCACAAACTATGGTAGTTTGTGTTCCTGAGGGTTTTCCACATGGTCATTATTGGTGTTTATAACTATCCTATTTCACTTCCCAGTCCATATTTCCTTGGTTCATAGGTAGTCATTGTTTCTGGACTGGTAGGGTGACCCAAAACTTTCTTTCTGAAGGATGTGAGCTATTATCAGCATGATCTGACTTGGGCTTTACTTTTCTATTGCTCTACATTACAGGACCTGGGAGTTTGAAGAGGAACTTTAGAAAATGTCCCGATTTCATACTTCCTTTTCCTCCTCTGTATTGTGTAGTTGTAACAACTCAGTTTCCCCTTCCTAGTCAGAATCAATCACTCCGTGCCATAGGGTGAACTTCTTCACCTGCTGATTCAGTTATTATGAGGATCCTAAAGTGGCAGCAGGGACATCCCAACTCTCAGAAAATGGAATCACAAAATAAAAAACAAACAAACAAAAAAAACCCACAAGTGTCCATTTTATGTTAAAAGTAGTCCAATACTATCAGGGTGCTATCAACTCAGGTTGTTTTTTGCTGTTGGCAGTGGGTATTTAGCAGTTGCTTCAGGCAGATTTACCTTGGTGAGTAGAAGTCCATTGTGCTAAATCCAGGGATAATCTTTACCCCTGCTACCATGCCTGGTTTGTTCATGGTTCTGTTTGGCAGATTCTAGAACTGAGTGAGGAAATGGCTGATAGCTAAAGAATGGGTAAATACTTTTTTGGATAAGATGATCTATTCTGTGGGTAGGAGTAATGAGGATTTATTTCTTGTTTCCACATGAATATTCTGAATATATCTTAACCAGATAATTTTGAAGTACTAGGAGACAAAAGGGTCACATGTTTCAGAAGAATGACTGTCTCCCATAGGCAAATTAAAGAACTGTGGATTTTTGCCTGAAGAAAGGGTTAACATTTGCTTTCATGCTGGATGTATTGTATTTTTTAGGCAGGTAACTGTTGTATTTGGAGATTAACCTGACTGAAAAAGATATGTGTGTTTCAAATTGACAGAAGATGGACTGTTGTGAATTTGTGATGTGTGAGGTTGGCTAGGATGAACTACATTTCACCAAATTCTCTCTAATCCATCTTTTCTGTTTAAGGTGGATCTTAGAGGAGTTTCCTGGGAGATTAGAGGCTAGAAAGGAAGCAGCCATCCTGTAGTACTAATATGTAGTTGCTGGTCAGCTGGCTCACACCTCACTGACATGGAGCAGTGGCTGGGCCTGCAGTTGCTCTACCTTCCCCAGGATTCTCTTTTAGGTTCTTTGAATTCTGGGCTAGGGGTGTGCATTCAGCCTCATTAGAAATCTGACCTAGGGCTGGGGATGTGGCTCAAGCGGTAGCGTGCTCGCTTGGTATGCGTGCGGCCCGGGTTCGATCCTCAGCACCACATACCAACAAAGATGTTGTGTCCACTGAGAACTAAACAATAAATATTAAAAAAAAAGAAATCTGACCTAAATTTCCCAGGTGCCTATATAAACATACCATATGGATCTAATCTGGATGTATATCCAAAAGTAACTAATGAAGAAATATAAATCAATAGCAGAATGATCAGTAGAGTAGAGGAAAGGGAAAAGAGAAAGGGAGAAGGAGAGAGAAAGGGGAAGTACTAGGGACTGAATTAAAGCAAATTATATTTTATGCGTTAGAATTATGTTAAAACAAACTCAAATATTTTGCATAACTAAAAACAGTCAATAAAAAAAGAATCCCAGCCACTGATTCCATAGGCAAGCACACCTGACATTTTTTTGTCTTCCTTTGTGGAGTTACAGCTCAAGCTTTCAGATTTAGTCTGCCTCTTGTCCGCCCTGCTTTATGCTATCTTCACCTTATAATGCCTGTTTTAAAAATATATATATATTTCAATAATTTCAGGTGCTGGATAATTACATGTAGGAAAAAAATCTCTCCACAAATGTTTTCTTGGATCAAAGTGCTTATCATCATGTATGAAGGATCCCATATTTTGGGCATCAAAATTTGTCTCTACTCCCTGTTTCCCCAGGGGCTGAGAAGGGAGCATGTGGCTGAGGAATCAGACATCTCTGCCAGACTTCATCCTTGAAGGGCTCTTTGATGACTCCCCAACCCACCTTTTTCTTTTCTGCCTGACCATGGTGATCTTCCTTGTTGCACTGAGTGGCAACACCCTCACCATCCTCCTCATCTGTGTGGATCGTGGACTTAACACCCCCATGTACTTCCTGCTCAGCCAGCTCTCCCTCATGGACCTGATGCACATCTGCACAACCATCCCCAAGATAACTACCAACTACTTGTCTGGCAGCAAGTCCATCTTCTTCCTGGGATGTGCCACCCAGCACTTTCTCTATTTGTCTCTGGGTAGTGCTGAGTGTCTTCTGCTAGCTCCCATGTCCTGTGACAGGTATGTTGCCATCTGTCATCCTCTGCATTACACTGTGCTCATGAGCAGGAAGGTGGCACTGATGATGGCCCTCACCTCATGGTTGGGGGCATCTCTGAACTCCCTAATTCACACAGTCATCTTGATGCACTTTCTTTTCTGTGGAACTCGGAAAATACACCAATTCTACTGTGAGTATCCAGCTGTTGTAAAGTTGGTGTGTGTTGACGTCACTGTTAATGAGACCACAGCATATATCAGCACCATAGTGCTTCTCCTCCTCCCCATCATCCTGGTTTCTACATACTATGGCTTTATCCTGCACAGTGTCATTGAGATGCATTCAGCTGGGAGTAAGAGAAATGCCTTTGCCACTTGCAGCTCCCACCTCACTGTGGTCTCTCTCTGGTTTGGTGCCTGCATCTTCTCATACATGAGAACCAGGTCCCAGCGCACTCCACGCAAGACAAAGTTGGTTCTGTGTTCTATAGCATCATTACTCCTACTCTGAATCCTCTGATTTATACTCTCTGGAATAAGGATGTAGCTAAGACTCCGAGGAGAGTGTTGAGGAGAGATTTTATCTCCCAATGAGTATACCTGTGTTTGTCTCAAATGTAGATGTTATTCTGAGTAAATCTCTAAGAGTTTTCAAGAGTCCAAATACCTTATGTTCTCTGACTACTCCAAGAATAAAGTGGTTTATGACTAACTTCACTTTTTTAACTTAGTCACAGGAAATCAAGCAGCATTGCGTATGTGTCTGCAATCATTCAGAGTATTAGAGAAATATCTTTACAAACCCCATTAAAAAAGACATATAATGGTCAGAGACAATGTAAAAATATTAAGATAAATATTTAAGGACATTTTCTATTATTATTTATTGCCAAGACTTATGTAAATTATGCCACCAGAGGGTATTTATGGAGTGTAAAATTAGAATGTGTTGCTTAATATCAGAATCATGGGAAGTAAAGGCTGTTTTGAACAAAAGGGTAGATGATACAAAATTTATACTCATAGACCTTTATAGTTCATTGAATCAGTGTTTATGAATTCATAAGGGAAGGAATAAAGAGGTAAGGGTATGGAGAGTGTTGGAGAGAGTCCCAAGAGAACAACAAAGGCTAAGTCTTCACGTTTGGCAATGAGGTGGTCACCTCCTTTTCATTACACAACACAGAGTACTTTGTAGAGACTCTTACCAAGCCCAGAGAAGGTCCAGCATCACTAGTAACTCAAGAGCAGCATCAATCTATCTTAAATTCATTTTTTTATTCACTGAGCAAATCAAGATTTCTTTTGTTCTGACATACATCTTTCTTTAAGAACAAAACATAAATCTTCAGGAAGATTCAGATTCTACTTTACAGGCTTTTCTCTTGACACAATCTTTAGAACATTGGTTTTTCTGGCTTAAGTAATGATTCCCTGTTGAATTTCAGAGAAATCTGAAAACATTAATATAGCATACTTAAAAGTAGTAAATGAAGCACCCAAACCAGAAGAAATTAGAAAAGGTAAATTTCAGATAATAATGCTGTATAAACATATGAAAACTACTTTTAAACTTGTATGTCTAGGATTTCTTCCATTTATTTTATAAGCTTTGTCAAGATTGGATAGTGAAAGCATATATACATCTGTCCATTCAACAAAATATTTTATGAGCATCTATTCACTACCATGCATGGGATAAATCATGTTGGCTTGTGTTTTTTTAATTTAAATTTTATCAAGAGAGTTGGAGATGAGGCTCAATGGATGAGCACTTGCCTAGCAATGGTGAGGCCCTGAGTTCCCTGGTACCACAAAGAAAAAAAAATTAAGTAAAATGGATGAATTTGAAAAATTTAAACCAGAGTCAAACTCTCTGTAAAGCTAAATAAAATGAACTTCATGGATGTTTCTTCAGGTTTTTTCATGCATGGGTTACATAGAAAACCCTGAGTAGGTTTTATAATTTGAAGTATATGAGTAGTCCTTCTCTTCTAAAAGAGTCCATTTATGCCTCTTGATTGAACCAATGCAGTTTAAAGATGGACAAAACCTTCAGGGAAATTTTATGCTTTCCCCCTCCAAGGCTCCTTTTTGTCTTTACTTCCAAGAGAAGTGCAAATGGGGAACATTTGAGTTCTACAGAGTTTTGAGAAGCACTTTTGTCCCATTCTGACCAAGGCATTCCTTTGCTGTCAAGGGTACTTTCAGCAGAGTATTATTCTGATCCCAGGAAAGGGAAGGGAAGACAGTTGTCATAGAGATTGAGAAATTCCTGCTGGGAAAGACTAGGAGCTTGCAGAAAGTACCTACCCTATCCCAGGTGTACTAGAGACTTATTTTTTATCAGGTCTAAGTTCCATATATGGACATACATGAAGCATAGCTACATGGCTGCCCTGAATCCTCAAAGAAAATGATATGCATATCTCTCCTCTCATTTCCCAAATGGAAAAAATAACAGATGGAGGAGGATTTACATATTAAATTAACAATCCCTAGAAATAAGTCATATAAGACCTTGCTTTTTATGACTCAGTGACAACTTTACATTTTTCATAGAAGTGATTCCACATTGATCAATAAATATAACAAATTACTATCTTTAAATTTCAAATAATTTGCAAATATTTTCTGCATACTGAGAAACGTGTGTGCATGTGCATACACAACACACACACACACACACACACACACACACACACACAGAAAGAGGGAGAGAAATATCATTTGTAAAATTTTAAAATTAAAAAGAACAAAAAATGACAGCCATGAAATCTAATTCTAATTCAAGTCACTTCTTAAATATTTACTGAATGCTTTGCATGGGTGAGGTCCACTTACAAGTCACCACTTGGAGTTTATGAAAGGCATAAATAAGATGATGTAGTTAAGGTGGATGATGTACTAAGATACAGAAAAAATAGGCTTCCAGGTGCTGTGGTTGTGGCTCGGTGTTAGAGTGCTTGCATAGCCTGTTTGAGGCACTGGGTTCAAGTCTCAACACCACATTTAGAAAACTAAATTTAAAGCAGAGTCAAACTGGTTTAAATATAGTCCTATGAATGGGATGTTATAATAACAAAATATTAACTTAGATGATGAAAACAGTTTGCAGTAACCAATAACAAAATGGAGGAGGGAAGGAGTCGTGCATTAGATGGGGTGGACTCCTTGGAAGAGTTTGTATATTGAACTAGAATTTGAAGGATGAGAAGAAGTGGGAAATAAGAGTCAGAAATAGTTATTACTGAAATGAAAAAAAAGTAGTTTTTCTGTAAAAGGACTCCTGAGGTCAATCAGGATTACCCTAGACTGTATAAATCCTTCATAATGTTAAGAAATTATTGATATCACTGATTCTCAATTTTGTCTGAGAATGAGAACTGAAGGATAGAAGATCAGTATACAAAAAGAAACTGTGTTTCTATAGACTGTGATAAAAGGAAAATTAAGAAATGAAGAAAATAGTTCAATTTATGATATCATTGAAAAGAACAAATACTTAGGAATCAAACTGACAAAAGTGCAATACAGGTCTGGGGCTGTAGCTCAGTTGGTAAAGTGCTAGCCTAGCACATGTGAAGTACTGGGTTTGATCCTCAGCACTACATAAAAATAAAATATATTGTGCCATCTATTATATAAAATATTTTTAAAAAGCCAAAAATGTGAGTAAAACTGGTACAATAATAACTAAAAAACACTGTTGAAATAAATTAAAGAGAATCTACATGACTAACAAAAAACATTCCAGATTCACGGTTCAGAAAACTTAATATCAGCAAAATGGCAGTACTCTTGAAATCAGTTTGCAGATTAGAATGACCTTTGTAAGAGAATCTTAGCTGACTTTTTTTGTAGAAATTGGCAAATTGATTTAAAATTCAAATTGAATTTAAAAGGACCCCCAAATAGCCATAATGATCTTGAAAATCAAAAATAAAATGAAAGATTCACATTACTTGATTTAAAAACTTAACGCAAACCAAAAATACATTTTTAGTGATAAAGCAAAATGGTAAAACTATTAGAGAAAAAAGTTTTGGTGGTTCTTTATTAAGTGAAACACAGAATTATTGGTCCTGGCAGATGGGTAACATGTAGTTAAATGAAATATGATTTGAAGTTCATAAAGAAACCCACCTGTCTATGACCTGTGGACTTTTGAGAAAGGTGCCATTGCCACTGAATGGGGCAGACACTCTTCAAAAAATGAAACTGGAACAACTGAATAGCTACATGCAAAACAATAAAGTGTTGTCCTTACCTGACTCTGTATGTAGAATTTAACTCAAAATTGTTGAAATACGAACGTATGAGAGTTAAAGCTAAGCAATTCTTGGCAGGAAATCACAACAACTGTGTAAATCCATATGACCTCAATGGAGCCTGAGATTTGATACTTAAATTACAAACAATATAAGGAAAACACATAAATGACACATCATTCAAATGTAAGTTTCCGTGACATGTTGAGTTTTTAACATTTTTATAAATAGTATCATATTACATGCATTTTCTGTCAATTGATTTTCTTTTATGAACTTTACAGCTTTGAGATTAACACATTTAAGATTTTGAAATCTAGTTCATTCATTTGAATGGTTGACGTATGTAGTAGCTTCCATGAAAGTAATAAATTGCAAGAAAAACTAAAAACTTTGTGCTTTAAAGGAAAATATCAAGAAAGTGAAAAGACATCTATAGAATAGGACAAACCTGTTGTAAATCATAATCTAAGAAGGACTTCTATGAAGACTATATAAAGATTCTTAAGCCTCAAAATGAAAAGACAAATTCTTTGGGTATACTTGCGCAAAAGACTTGGATAGATATTTTTTTTAAATATTTTTATTAGTTATGGATGGACCTTTATTTATTTGCTTATATGTGGTGCTGAGAATTGAACACAGTACCTCACACATGCCAGGCAAGTGCTCTACCACTGAGCCACAATCCCAGCCCATGGATAGATATTTTTTTAAAGTAGTGGATCTGTCTTAACTTTCCTATTTACACAGATAAATACACCACAGTGAATTTCCACATCCTGTTCATCCTCAAGACTGGGATTCTTATTAGAATAAGATGTTCTCTATTTTGTATAAATATGTCAAAATATACTCTCCTGTCATGTACACCTAAACAGAACAAATAAAAAAGTAACTAACATTGCTCAGTACTAGTAATCAATAGGATGATACAAATGAAAACCACAGGAGATGCCATCTTACATTCACTACAATGTCTAAAATTAGAGGTAGAAACAAAGTCTTAGAAAAGACATGAAGTAATTGGAACTCTCATACATTTTTGGTGAGAAAGCAAAATGGTACAACTATTATAGAAAATATTTTTGGTGGTTCTTTATTAAGTGAAACACAGATTTATTGCATAAGCCATAAATTTCACTCCTGAGTATACACTAGAAGAAATTGAAAACTAGAGTTCACAACAAGTTTCACAATATTATTCATAACAGCACTATTCACAATGGCCAAAAGGTGGAAATCACCCAAATGTTCATCAATGATGGATAGATTACCAAATTGTGATAAATAAATACAATAAAATATTATTTGGTCATAAAATCTGAGGTACTGATAGATATTTCACTTGTAAACAAAATGCTAAATGATAGCCATTTACATCACAAAAGACTACATATAACATGACTCTATTTTTATAATGTAAATGGTATCTTAACAAAGTTGTTATTTGAAAGAGAAAAAGAAATGCTAGTTCACATAGTAATTATAAGAAAAAGTGGATGAAAGACATCTAAATCTCTGATGCTCTTCACTTTTTTTTTCACAAAGGAATCTTGTGAATTGTTGAGGTAATCAACATTAACTGTCTCTGGATGTAGCTGGCCCTTTGGTCATGCCCCTGCAAACCCCTGTTCCACTCAGTGTGAATGAAGATAGTGTGGCATCCTTCCTCTGTGTACCAGGATGTTCTAGTCATTATGCCTTCACTGTAGGCCCCAAAGATTCTGAATAGAGAAAACACACAATATTTAAATCTGTGCCATTTTACCCTCCTTCTGCTACACATGCAGCAAGAAGTAGGACCAGCACAGATCCACACACTATCAGAATTATCTGTTGACCAATGGCTGGTTCTTGTTTCCATCACATGTGAGAATATGGCTTCTCTGCCAGCAATATTCCCACCCCATGCAGGAAGCACCTTGCCTGTCCAGGGCTCCAGGACTCAGCATCAGAGTAGGTCTCCCAAATACTAGCCCACGCAAGACTACTGGATACCTTTGTGAGACCATCCATGGCAGTGGCAGCAGCACCCCCCAAAGAACTTTTGGCCACCAACTCAAGCAGTAATCACAGATGCTGCTTCCATTGAGGACACCTGAATCATCCCATGAGTAAGAACTCAGTCTGCCACCCCTGTGTGGACCCTCATCTACCAATGTGGGAAATCCCCTGATCACTGCCATCTTGGGACTCTGCAGCAGCTGACATAATCACCTATGCACAGTGCCTGTCAGCACCTAGGAAATTCACACAGGCTCTGAAGTCAGCTGACACTGCCATCAACAGAGCTTGCTGCTGAACTCATCATCCAACACCATTGCCAGGCTTCCTCCACCACAAAAGACACCCCACCGCTGAAAGCAGGAGCCTCTATCTTGAGTCACCTTTATCACCATCTTCCTGGTACTCAGTTTCTAACTCCCCACTTTCCCCAGCAGCTTCTAACTCTGCACAATGACACCCTCGTTACTTTCACCAACCTGAGGGCAGAGACACCAGGTAACAACAGAGGACTCCACCTATTGGTTGAGAAAAGAAGCAGGAAAGATACTGATAAACAACTATAGCAAGCTCTGTGTCTTTCTTCAATATTTTTTCCCTCTCTCTCTCTCTCTCTCCCTCTCTCTATTTCCCACTCCTTCTCCTTTAACTTGCCCTCACATCCCCAACATATGTGAAACCAAATAGTTTGCATGAATTAGTATTTTGAGTTTGGGACGTCTGAATAGTATATTACATTATGTTGTACATTCTTTTAATACTATTTTATTTTTTAAATTTTAAAAATCTTTTTCCTTTTTTCCTTAAGGTTCTTCTATTTTAACATTTTTTTTACTTTATATATCTGTGTGTTTGTTTTATGTACTCTACTATCTTCCCACTTAATTGTCTACCCAAACGTACTTCCCATCCTTCTACTAATTTTCCTTTTTAGATTTCTCTTTCACACTTTCTAAGGTATAACAACTCTATATCCTCACCTCCTACCTCCTCACCATATCATTCTATTCCTCACCCCAGGTTCCTTGTCTACCATCAGAATCTGTAAATCATTTTATAAGCCTACTGAGTATATTATAGAAGTTAATTCACCATTTTTGTACATTGTGAACAAACTGTAGCAAACATTTGTATTTTTAGGATGTATATTTGTTTATATGGGATCTGATAACATTATTTTTCACTTCAAAGAAGAGGTATTGGGGTCCTACAGGAGCATAATAAGCATATACGGTAAAATAGGTACCACCTATATACACAGTGCTAGAAGGAAAGACATGAAACTGAAACCTATACCTCCCTCACCCCATCTATGCAGACTTATTTATGTGCCTTGCAATTGGTCCAGAACGAGGTCTGAAAGCCTCTAGCTGCAGCATACAAAGAGGAACTCAAAACCCCATCGCTGCCACATCCCTTCAAAGTCGGAGACACCGTCTAGGTACGCAGGCACCAGAGCAAGAACCTCGAACCGCGGTGAAAAGGACCCTACTCTGTTCTGCTGACCACTCCTACTACAATCAAGGTGGACGGCATCACCACTTGCATCCACGCTTCCCACGTGAAGGCTGCACATCCACAGGAGTCCGCAGACACCCCTCCGGATCCAGAATGAAAATTGCAACGCACCCAGAATCCGCTGAAGATAAGACTCACTCGCTGTTGATTTTTCTTACCTTGTATTCTTTATTCCCCCTATTGAATGCAAGCCCCCATGTGACCACTACTGAGAGGTTAGCCAAGGGATGAAGAAAAAAATTTTGAAGCCCAGCAAGGGTGATTTGAAAGCTGGTTTAATAAGTCTCTTTGGTTAACTACTATACTATCCCTGATAGCCAGCCCCTTGATTGTGTTGCTGTTGATTTTAACGTTTGGACCCTGTATTTTTAACAAATTGATGCAGTTTATAAAAGACAGGCTTTCTGTAGTACAAACCATGGTCCTTACACAGCAATATCACTTGCTTCAACAACAGGCTGAATCTGGACCTGAACAGGCAGATCTATGGATATAAGATTATATCCATGATAAAGAAAAGGGGGGAATGAAAGACCCCAGCCCAAAAGCCTGAAGCTTAATGTTAAGAAATACAACCTTTTGCCTTACAGTTACAAGATGCTTCCTCCTCACCACGGCGCAACCCCCCCTTGCAACCCATATGTTAACACCCTCATGTCAAAACTCCACCAGTTGCACGTAATACTCCAAGCCCTATACAATGCTCCCACCAAATGTTCCATATAGATAATCCTGGGAAATAGGTAAAAACGGGAACAATGAAGGTAAAAAAGGGAACAATAAGGACGGGATGTAATTTATGGGTTTCTTTTCTGAGAACGTAAAGTGGAAAAAAACAAGTTTACCCCCCAGGTGACCCCAGGACTGAATTCCGAGGAACCTATAGAATGGCTGTTGCTGTGCTAAGCTGAAAACTGACCCCCGCTCCCTATAAAAACTCTGTACCCCTGAGCCCGGGTGTGCAAGCCACCAAAGCTACGGCCGAGGTTTGCTGTGCACCCATAGGCGCCTATGAGAATAAACCCTCCTGCTGATTGCATCCAGTGTCTCACGTGCTCCATTCTGGTTTGGGGTCTCGGGGTCTTTCAAATCTTAAAGGCTAAAGTACACACAAATTAGATCAAAGTCCATGTCAATATCTTGGTACTATATATATGTAAAGTTGTTGATAGACCTTCTATTTTATTTACTTATATATGGAGCTGAGAATTGATTCTAGTGCCTCACATGTGCCAGACAAGTGAGCTCCACTAAGCCCCAGCCCCAGCCCCCTGGTACATTTCTATGGGGGATATTGGAGATTGAACTCAGAAACACTTGACTACTAAGACAAATCCCCAGGATTTTTTTTTTTTTTATTTAGAGACAGGATCTCACTGAGTTTGTTAGCACCTCGCTTCTGCTAAGGCTGGCTTTGAACTTTTGATAATTCTTTCTCAGCCTCTTCAGCAACTGGGATTACAGGCTTGCACCAACACACCCAGCCCCTGATACATTTATAATACCTGTTTTATGTAGATTTTAACCAGTAGGCTTAACTTTTTTTCTAATATATATTTGATTTGAATCCATAAACTAGAAATCAGTGAAACAGAATCTATTTTTTATCTCCAACACTGCTTTTGGTTATGACGTTGTCTGAGTTAAGATTCTCCATTAAAGAATATATTATGTCTTGTGATCTCATTCTGATCTCCCATAGGACATAGTTCTGAGTTTTAGAATATCTGAAACAAGGTTCCCAGAGATTCCAAATTTTTTGGAGTATTTATAAAACACCACTCTCTGAGTCTTGCCTTCCAGGGACCAGTTTGAATTTTAAGTGTGTAGCTTTTGAAGGGATGGACTAATTGGATGCTTTGCAGCAGGAAGACATTTTCTGATATGCTTTCTATCTAAATGATACTTTATTTGTTTTCTTTTATTAGACACTGTGAATAAAGGTACAATAAAAATAGATGTGTGGCAATATATTTAGCAAAAGGATTCCTAATTTTTTACATATACACCCAGAGTTATTATTACTAGATGGTATGGCATTTTTTTCACCGAGAATTATTATTTATATTTTTTTTATTTATTTAAATACTGGAGATTAACCCCAGGGCAATTTACCAGTGTGCTACATACCCAGTCTCCAACACTTTTATTTATTTATTTATTTTTGAGAGAGGGTTTTACTGATTTTCTTAGGACCTTGCCAAGTTCTTGAGGCTGGACTTTAACTTGAGAATGAATCCCTATTTTTCTACCTCTTATTCTCATAAGCCACTGGGAGTACAGGTATGTATGATTTTACACTGCTACCCCAAATTATTACTAGTGGATTATGTGGCATTTTTATTTTGGGCTTTTAAAGTATCTTAACACTTTTATAAAAATATATTTATTAAATTTATATTGTCACCAACATTTTTACATATTTGTGTACCCTGGAATCCCTATTAATTATGAGATATTTGCTTGGTTTTGTGTGGTTTGGTGCTGAGTATTGAACCCAGAGGTGCATACCACTGAGATACATCCACATTCTTTTTCATGTTATATTTTGAGACAGGCTCTCATTAAGTTGATTGTACCCTTGTTATGTTACTGAGGCTGTCTTTGTACTAACAATTTTCCTGTGTCATTTTCCATAGATTCTAGAATTTCAGGCATATGCCACCATACATGACAATTTTAGATTTTTATAATAGCCATTCCAACAGCACTGCATAGGCTGAATAAAATTTATTTGATTAATGCATTAAATCCCTGAGGCAAGTTTATGTGAAGTAGCCAGTGTAGGAGTGTTGTGTAAAGATTAGCAAGGATTTTGGAATGTGATAGACATTATTATCTAAAGTGCATATATGGGGATAGGGATGTGGCTTATGTGGTAGTGCACTCGCCTGGCATGCGTGAGGCTGGGGTTCGATCCTCAGCACCACATACAAACAAAGATGTTGTGTCCGTCGAACACTAAAAAAGAAAAATATTAATTTTTTTCTCTCTCTCTCTCTTTAAAGTACATATATGAAGACAAAAATTGATATGAACATAGTTTATATACAAACAGAGGTATAATAAATTGTCCTCTATGTCTAATAAGAATTGCGATGCATTCTACTATCTTGTATTTAAAAAATAAAACAAAAAAAACTCTTTATATGTTTTTATGAGAATCAAACTCAGTGCTTTGCACATGTTAGCAATGTAGTCTACAACTCAGACACAACTCTAGCCCATGTACCCAGCTTTTTATACTCTCTTTGTAGTAATCAGAAACAACTTTAAAAATTAAAATTGCATTTATATCACTTTTCCTAGTACAGTAATGTATTACTAACTAAAATTATTCTTAGTATTTTTAAAAAATAATCTAATGGATGACTGTTATTTTTTCCAGAGATTAATTTATCACTTCTTTAGGGCTTGGTGAATAGTCTTTTTTTTCACAATATAGATGTCTTATATTGTCAAATGGGTCCATGCTAAGTGTGTTGAAAATAGTGATTCTAAAAGTTCACACAATCTACACATTTCCAAGACTATAGGGGAAAGGGAAAGACAATATTCACAGTCATGAAACCATTTCCCATGGAAGCATAGTATCAGTGTCGAACCTGGAGTGTAATCCATATCTTTCAGTAGTAAGGTTGTTTAAGAACCACAATCATAGGTCTTTGAGATCCTCTAAAGTACACTGAATGGCTTTAAATCACTTATTCTTCTTCAAAATAAAATTTCTGCTACCTACTTAAAAAATAAAGCACTATGAATGAGAAAGGTCAATGAGACTTAAGTTCTATGGAGGTACTGAGGTTGACCTTTAATTATAGTTTATAAATAGTCAAATAAGAACGGCCTTAGAGTTGTCTCATCTTTTGCAAGACATGATATGGAGTCCTTAGATGAACTGACATGAAATAATGAAAATGCATTTCAGGGAAGTGATATCACAGAACTTTTCAGGGTAGAATCTTGGAAATGTGGGAAAAATATATTAATATACATATGCATTTCTATAGAAAAAAATAAGTAATAAGTACATGAGTAAGAGGGTAAATTCATTGTGCCTCATGCATTGTAGGTTGAAGTTAATGATAAAGTAGTAACTGAGGAGATACAGAACTCTATAATTGTGGAAGACATTAATAGCAATTTAGAAAAAGAAAATATAGTCAAATCCCTTTAGATTTGCCTATGTCCTCCGTTCCTCTTATGAATTTGATTCTGTCAAATGAGATTATGTGGGTATGGTTCTCTCTGAATATATATTTTCTTTTGTTTTTAGGATTATGTAAGGTAGGTCATGTCTTAAACTCACTTTGGGGGCCCTTTTACCTCGTGTTTTGGACTGCAGAGCAGAGACTCACCTCACTCATTCTGTGCAATGAATTGACTTTTGTCAATCTTTGCAAACAATGGTTGGAAGAACAAGCACATTGGAGGGTCTTTCATATCTTATAATATGCTTGTCAGACCCTGTGGGTGTCCTGTCTAGTGGAAATCTTTGCAAGACTCCTCCTGGCAAATTTATAAATGGACTGCTGCTTGCCTTGAAGATGGGCAACACCTACCATGATTCTAAGTTCCTGTATTCTTCCTGAATTTTGGCCACTCTCTGAAGGGGCTCGTAGTTTTGTGTCCAAGATGGGTACCACCTTCAAGCTCTGTGACATGGCCATGGACTGGATTGCTGAAGGGAATGCCAAGCATCTCAGAAAAGTCACAAATTAGCATGACTGGTAAGGATCTCTCTGGAGAATCCCTGCTTTGATAGATAGCCACCCAAGTTGCATGATTAGAAGCTGTCAGTGCCACAGTATTCAATTAAAAAAAAATGTATTTCCCCAGGCTTTTTTTCTTACCTATTGTTCTGTTCCCCTGAATGTCAGGGAGGTCTTTGCCTTAGGGCATGCCTTTGGAAATCCTCAAGAAAACAGTTTCAAATGGAAATGAAGAGGCCTGATCTGTGCCTTTTAGGTAAAGTGCTTTGTAAAAGCTGTGTCTGAATCAGACTCTTGGCCCTGTGTGTGGCTGTGAATTACATTCTCAGCACCTCAGGAAACTCAAGAAAAATCCCATGTGTCCATTCAAATCTAAAAGGATGAAAAAAAAGTGTAATATTGGATGAAGTATCTTGCCTTCCTCTGGTCAGGCTCCTGACCCTTATGAAGTAAGAACAGGGATCCTCTGGGTCAAATGAGTTGTTGCAAGCGCTCCAGTGACTAGCACACAGGTGTTTGGGTGTTTTCATGAGTCCAGTACACATAAAGAATCTACCCCTGGCAGGCAGGAGGCCTCGAATTTGAGAAGCAGAGCAGTATTAACTACAGGCTCATTTTATCTATCCTGTTTCTCAGGAAAGGTGTCCAGGCCACCATGAAATTTGGCACATGATGGGCATGAGAGCTTACTTTGCACACCATCTTAGACTGCTCCTCCTATGGAAACCCCCAGCCAGAATGTTATGATGAGTGTCTGTATGCAAGAAGATGAGAGCCATGTGGGTGTGTTTTTGTTAGAATAGTAGTCTTTTGTGTGGTGGTTGGAAAAGATGAGTGGGTCCACCTCAGCTTTAACTCTGGTGTGATGCCATTAGAGACTCAGTTCTGGAACTGATCTCAGAGAACTCTTGTCATGAATCGTGTTGGGATTTTACAAGGCCAGGCATTAGAGGAGCCTTTGGAAACTGAGATCTAGGCCGAGGGTGGCTTTCTCCACAGCACTGGGAATCTCAGCCAGGATTTCACATGATTTTGCTGTTAAAGCCTTTTCAGCTCTAGTTGAGAGCCAAAACGCACATGAACCTCATATTTGAGACCCCAATGGGCCTGGATTCCTGTGACCTTTCACCACTTCTTGGGAAGCCTTGCCTGCATGCGATCTTCAGAGCTTTCACTGAAAGGAGATTTCTCAACACTTAATGGCTCCTGAATGAATCAGAACCCACAGTGCCAACTTCTTCATTCTGGAAATATGGCTAGGCTAATACCATGAAGTTTTTGAGAATCCCATGACCAGAAATCCCTGGAGAAAATTTAGATCTCCTGTTGCTCATCATGACTGAACCAAAGAGTGCCATTTTTGACCGAGTGGAATTCACGACCATGGTGAAGAACGAGATGCCAGTGAGTAGGAGCCAGCAGGGAACTGGGCCTGGAGCAATGGAGTGCAGGTGTGTGATCAAAAATCAGTGGTGGGCCCCTGTGGTTCTGTCCTTGGCTTCCAAATGACATGTGACTGACAAGGAGCATCCAGTAGACCCTGAAATATAAAGGCATGTTGTTATGGGGAGAAGATTTGTTGCGATGCTCAGAATCAAGTTGCTACGCTCAAGTGGGAAAGATATATGGGATGGCAGCCCAGTTTGTGTTTTTTCCTTCAGACCCTGACTCACCCCATGTGACAGAGCTCCCTCCAGCACTGTGTCCTGGTTGACCTTTGTGTATTTCTAAAACAAACACCAATCTTCCAGGGAAGCTGTGAGAAATGTTATTAAAACTGGAGGGTGAGCCAAAGGCTTCACAATCCACCGAGGGAGACATTCATACCCTGATGGCCACAGTTACCTACAAAGAGATGATTCAGCTGTGCTGCCTCCTGTTTGTATTGGAAAACATGAAACCATGTCCTCCTGTTCACAGACTCAGACCAAGCTTTGATGGTCTTACTACAAAGGAAGCCAAAGCACATAGCTATTTTTCTAGTGCACAAATGTCAGAGGCAGAGAGACAAGAAGTCATTAGGCCAGCAAAGCTCCCATGTTTGTGGAATGTTTACCCTGTCCCCTACTTTGGGAATCTCTTCTGCCACACCCAAGTTTGTGAGCTCCTCAGAATTTCCAATTCTAGATATGTATTCATAGATTTTTTTCCTCTTCTCCTCTCATTGTGTCTTATTTGGGGTGATAGAAATGTCAAGGCATTGTGGTGGATGACAGTGGAAGATGTTTATGTGGCACATGTTTGCATATATATTAGACTCATTTTCTGTTTTGCCATTTGAAATATTGAATCTCTGACACTAACCCATAACCTACTAGACTCTGACTACTTATCCTAACATAGATAAAAATAATCCTAAAGGAATAGAATAGAGGCATTTGATGGGAGGCATGGTGTATACTTGTACTTGCCTTTTGCTTCATCAGAGATACATATTCTAAAACCTGTCACTCATTTTTCTCCTTTTACTTCTCCATGAATTTTCAAAATTAACAAACATATAACTTTCTGGCTCCCTGTTTCTGTCGCCTGGTCACAATGTATCTTTTTATATACATATATATAATCCTACTGCCATCACAGGTATATTCTTGAGAGTACTCTGACTTTAGAAAATATGAATTTCATGAACAGATCACTGCCCCCCCAATACACTGAGGTAACTGAAAATTCAAGCTGTGGTGAGCTTTATACTTCAACAAGTTTATACATAAAACGATGTAGAGGACAATGAATATTTTGGGTACATATATGAAGGGTATATATTCCCTTATTAATTTCAATTGGCATACGTACTGTTACTTTTTAATGTATTATGTGTATATATATATATATATATATATAAAATATGGATTTTCAAACATGAATTATATGTGTCATGTACTTATACTACCTTGATTCTTTTATGTCCATCTGTGTGGATTTATAATCAACTTTCACAAGATATTTCTCAGAAATATTCATTTTCTTGACATACGTATTCATTTCTGAATACTCAAAATGAACTTCAGTGAATATTGAGTACTAACTTTAATATTTCTACAGTAAGTGACCCAGTTTAACATCAAAGAAAGTATATTCAGATGGGAAATAATGTGTGTTTTGAAGTAAATTTTCATTCAAAATTGTTAGATTCCTATTTCTTCAGTACATATACATCATAGGATGTATCATTTCATCCACAATTCACAAATTGATACACATATGATGGAGAGGCAGGGAACATGTGTTCCAGGCAAAGGGCACATGTTAGGTTCTCACGATGGGGGGAGTAAAGGTAGATTAATTAATGAATAGGGTTTTCATCTGTAATTGACTCAACTCTTGTATCCAACTTGAGTGACAAATGATCCAAAGCAGCCACAGATTTCCCCAGAACACCTGTGTGTGAGGTCTCAACAGGAAGTTCAACTCAGTGCAGAATGTACCTGACCATTTCCAGGACAGAAGAGAATGGAGTGCATGGCCCTCCCATAGGGCCACAGCCCTCTCCTTTTTATGAACTGGAATATCATCCATCACTGCATCCTAAAGTGTGGTCCCTGGGCCTTAATTGTGGACAGAATTACAGCCAAACACAGGGAAAGAAACCCAGCTGCCTCCTGACCCATGAAGAAAAACCACAGGCAGTTTATTGGGCTCTGGGATTCTGTCTAAGTTTATCTGGGCAGTTGCCAACAAGATTCTATTTGTCCACCTGCACTTCAAAGTTTGCCAATCCCAGGCCACCTTGAGACTCTCAAAGACAAGCCAGTTGATGAGGGGCTGGTAACTGGGCACACAAAACTCTGTCCCAACACACACCCTACAATACATTCCAATAAAACTATCTTCCATCAGCACAGCACTTGGTCCTGAAATGCTCAATGATGGAGTCAATAAAGGACTAGGGCTCCCCAAGAAACCATTCCACAATCTCCAAAAGTGAAAAGGGATTTACACAGTAGACTTACATAGATTCCAGGAGGCACTATGAAAAGGAGGTAAATGAAATGCAATTTAAGAATAGTTTTCTTGTTTAAACAACATGTACCAAGTGCATGGGAGAAAAAGATGACATTCTGCTTCATGACATCGGAGTAATCAAAGTATTCAAAGAAAACTTCTCTGTACCTCTTCTCCTAAAGCCATAATTGCACACCATTCCAAGAGGGACAATGCACACAAAGGTCGTCTGGCTGATAAATGTCTCAGAAATGACCAGCTCACTCATGAAGTCTTTGATTGGGTATGCCACTTGCCAGCTGATTTGCTGGGTCCCAGTCAGACCACTGCTGTTGTTGATGCCAAAGTCCACTTGTAGGATCTTGTAGACTGAGCTATTTGCTCTGGAAAACAAACACATATTAAAGTTCAGTTTGAAGCACATAACTCAGCATAATGTCAAGAACACAGTAAAAAACCCATCCTCCTTTGTCAACCAAGGAAACAATTGCCACCTTTGACCCAAACATGGCAGTGCTCACAGAAGCTGGCCCACACCTGCCTGTGTGTGGCCAAATCTCAGGATGAGCTTTCAGGATCCTCTGTGGAAAGAAGTCTGCTTCTTACTGAATGAGAAGCTGCAATGGATTCCTTCCCAGAACATGGTGCCAGTTCCCTCCTCTGTCCAGCCAAGGAGGGAGGTGCCAGTTCCTCAGTGAAGGCCACTTTATAGACCACATCAACCACCTCTGCAAAGGCTCATTGACCAAAGATCAGGCTAACAAGTTCTGGAGATGAGAATGTGGTTCTGTCTTTGAAGGGGCCTCTGTTGCCTAGGTCCATGTGCTAGATGGCCGCTGGCACTATAGGTGCTGCTGCTACTGAGCATTCCATCTAGTGGGACAGAGAGCTGCAGAAAGGGGACACATGGAGGGACCCCTTGACAAGAATCTTTAGAGCCTCAGGCAGTGGTCCAAGCACAGGCTTTGGAGTAAATGGCTTTGACCACAAACTGGCTGTGGGACCATGAGAGTTGCTAAATTGGGCCTCCACTCAAACAGCTCTCAAGTGGGAATAATGACAGGTGTCCACTTCAAAGACTCAGGTTTCTAATTTTTGAAATGTTGTTCTCCTGAAAGACTTTATATATATATATATATATATATATATATATATATATATATATATATATATATATATATGTATGTATATATATATATATCATATATATATATATATGATTTTATATGTCTGTCTATATATGTGTTTGTGTGTGTGTGATTTTAACAAAATCATTACAAAAAAAGTATAGATTACCGAATCACACAAGATGTTCCTGAGAATCAGACTAAACCTTCCCTGTGTTCTTTCACTTTTCAGTTAACCCTTTAACAGAAGGAGAAGAGAAGCTAACACCAGACAGTGGTGAGGAGGGGCAGCTGCACTGGGTAGTTGCAGAAGTGTTCCATGGCCTGATGAGGACCTTCAGGCAGCTTCCTCCTTTTTCTCAGCTCAGATGTGAAGTCTCAGCCCACTGGGAGACACAGCTGGATTTATGCCCCATGACGCATGATGTGCTGGCTGTCTTAATCAGCACTGTGTTTGGGTTCCATGGCCAATGGTTAAATATCATCAAAAAGCAACTGGGTTCATCAAATTGATTGACAGGGTGGCCCTCCCCTTTTTCATTAGTGATTGCTTCCATTTGGATCTGGGTGATCCCCAGAGGCCAGGTGTTGATGGGGTTCTTAATCTGGTGTTGATTTGGTGGGGAACCCTTGGGGACTTTGCAGAAGGCTCTAGATCATGGGCCTTGAGAGAGGCTGCGTGAAGCCAACTCCCTCCTCCTTCTCCTTTTTTCAGGGCAAAAGTGAATCGACATTTTCTCCACCCCACACTCCCTGCCACAGGGTACTAACTCACCAAAAGCCCCCAAACCTGACCAGTCTAAATCCTATAAAACTATATACCAACAAACCCCTTCTCTCTGCAAGTTGATGTCTCAAGTGTGTGCTCCAGTAATGGAAGCCAGAAAACTGTCACCATGTTGTCTGGACTACAGCAGCAAAGAATAATCCCAGAAGGGAGCTGGGGAGGGATTCCAGGTTTCTAAACATGGTGACATTTCCCAGTGCATGTTGGACCAAGGCAACAGCATGGGGAGGGCATGTCCTCTGCAGAGAGCCTGGGCTTTGCTTCCCCTCTTCCCTGTAGACAAAAGAGCTTTCCTCTGCCCCAACCGCAGTGCTCAGAAGAGGAGAGCTTTGAACTATGGGTCCTGGTGGCTCACCTCCTGAGGTCTAGTTTCAGCAGCCAGACAAGGCAGGAAAACACTTGCCCCCACTGGTCAAAAGCACGTGGCTTCCATGCAGAGAGCCATGTCCTCTGTCTTGTTCTCATGGGTTCATCGTATCTGTTCTGAACCTTTCCAAATTGCTTATTTTTCTAATCTTTTCTCTTTTGGCAACACAACACTTTATCTTCTGGTTTCATCTTTATTACTCACATTCCCTCAGGATGAGTATTTATTAGAATATTTTAAATTAAGACCTGCACTGCCCTCCTAGCTGTGTGCATCAGGGCTCCCCACACAACATGTGTAATTCTTATCACAGAATTTCAGGCAGTTTGTGCATTATATTCTATTAAAAACTCAGATTCACTCAAGGTTGTCACAACCCAGGGATCACAGCTTCCTGCTGGATGATGTGCTGAGATATATTCACACATTCCTGTTAGCAGGAAGTTCCCTCCACAGGCCTGTGTTTCACACCTCATTTGATATCACAATGCAACAGAAGGCATAGAAAGAAGCAGTTATTTATTTATATTATGGAATGGATTCCAGAGGGATACTAGATAAGCATAAATTATCACACCACAGCCACAATCCCTGCCCTTTTTCCACCCTGGGGAGGAGGGTGGGGCCAGGAGCTGTCAATCACACAACTCTTTCTCAGCCACTTCTAAGAACTGCAGACTGCTCTCAGAAAACAACGGTGACAAGCACCTCCAAAAACAAAAACTTGACCAAATATTTCAACAAAATTCCCTCTGCATGGAATCTGGACAACATCACCTACCCAGTATCTCAGGATGCAGGGACAGAGGGCACACACAGCATTCTATAGGGGTATCTGTACCCCAGACACTGTGGTGATTGTCTGGATCACTCTCAAGTCCCCATATGAGACCATAGCCCCCAGACCCCCTCCCACCTTCCATCCCAAACAGCTGAGGTTGATGGGAACCCCTGACTTCAGGACTGGCTATGGCAATTTCTTAGGGGATCACATGATTATAGTTATATCCCCAGGGCCAGGGATGACCAGGACCTGTGCTGGGCCTGTCCAGGAAGAAAAGCTTCTATCAGAGTGACCACATCAGCAGATGGATGCAGATGTAGTCAGTGTCCACTATCCTCCTCCAGGATGGAGAGCACCTGAGATGAATACAACCATGAGAAGATTGGGACAGGCTCTGAGGAGAAGGTTGGAGCCCCAATCCAACACCCCGGTGCCTGTCCACCATGAACTCAACCTGCCTGAAGACCTTCATTGTTACAGGACCAAATGGACAAAACCACCTGATAAACCAAGAACTTGAGAGGAACTTTTTCACCAGGAATATGCACAGCAGTGCTCTGTGTTATGGTTTGGGTCTGGAAAGTACCCCAAAGTCTCATGCACCTAAAGGCTTAGTCACCAGTGGAGCAATGTCCAGAGGTGGGGCTCATAGGAAATGACTCCATTCCCAGGTGCTGACCTCCTCAGTGGGATAATGCACCAGATGTATTAAAGATGGGAATGTATTATTGGGAGTGGGACCCCATTAGAGGAAGGTTATCACTGGGGATGTGGTCAGAGAAGGTTCATCTCATCCCCAGCTTCTGCTTTCTCCACTCCCAAGATTTGGTGCTGAGCATCTCTCCCCACCACATTCTCCAGCCATGATGTTCTGCACCCCCTCAGGCACAGAGCAATCTATTTTACCAACCATGAATTGAAGCCTCTGAAATGGTCAGACAAAGTAAACCTCCCCTCCTCAGAGCTGTAGGGGTCAGGTATCCTGGTCACAGTAATGAAAAGCTGCATCACACACTGTGCAAAACAGAATAAAGCCACAGCCCTTGACAGACACCAACTCTGAAGAGTACTATCTGACACTCTCCCCTCTTCATTCCCTGATGGCACAGACCATCTCCCACTACAAAGCCCAAAATACTACCCAACAGGTACTTCCCAAGAGCACCTGCTTCTTGGGCAAAGGCAGAGATCCCACAGCTTACTGATGAGCTCTGAAGGGAAGACTCCCCTGGAGACTGATTGTAGAAGAAGACACATAGGACAAGTCCCACTCCTTTTCAACCCCTGGATATTTCTGGGTGAGTTTTCAATGCTTTGAAGAGCTGCAGCCATCTGTGACCATAAGGGGATAAGGTAGAGGATGGTGGTCAGTTCTCCTGCTGGAATGAAGTAGAAGGGGAGGGGCCAAGACTTGAGGCAAGGGATCCTGTCACCCACCAGGTGTCCCGATGCAACATCATAAGTGAGGACTTCTCTCTGCGGCACAGCTGAGCACAGCCCACATACTTGAGGCTCGAGCCCCAGCTGGAGAAGAGAGACTGCCAGCCAGTAGCACCAGGGACCTAGCTTAAGACCAAAAACATGCACCAGTCCCCAGGTGTGATATCAGAAAAATGACTTTTTGGGTGGTAAGGAACAATGACCCAAAGCCTGAGCTTTCCTCTGTCTGCCATAAAATGTCCACTTTCCTCTTGCCTCTTATGTCAGTTCTGCTATTCCACTATATTCATCAACCCTTAGTTAAAAACAATAATGACAACAATAATAAAGATGATCTGAAACTAGATATTAAACCCTGCACCATGATAAATGTGAACTCAGCGGCTCTGAACAACTTCCACCTCATTAGGCCTTTGTGCATGAAGAGCAGAAGGACCAAGCTCTGCCCCATGTGTCCTGTAACACAGCCCTTCAGAAGCCAAGCTACTGGGCTAGGACATGCACGTCTCCTCAGTGGAGATGCATCTGTCTAGACACAACATCCAGCCCTGGCTTCCCACACAGTCCCCAGTTTCTCAACTGCCCTGGGCCTTGAGCCTCTCAGCATTCATCTGCCCTGGGTGTCTGGTGGCCCACGCAGGCCAAGGTGGCCCTCATCTGGGTGCTGCTGTGGTCCACTGCCCACTGGTCTCCATTGCTGGTTCTCAAGGCTGTGATCTTCACACCTGCTGCCACCTTAATTCTATGAGGTAGGAAAAAACATGTATAAGAAAACATCCTTGGTTAACTCCAAAGGGGAACACAATCCCATAGTGGGGAGTATGGGCATACTGTCCTCCCCCCAGGAGACAGGAAGAACACTGTGAGTGGCTTTCTTCTGAAAACAAAGTGTCCTGTTATTTTTACGAGTGCTTGAAAATCAGACCCTAAAGTATTGGCCATTTCCATTTATTTTCAGTTTAGTCTGAATTTGGACAGGTCACTTCCTGCCACTGGGATTCATGGAGTTTGATGGGCATGTGGGGAACTAGATGGACTTTGCCCCTCACCTGCAAGTGGGGAAGAATCACCTTGGGATCAGGAATGCCAGGAGCTGCCATGTCAGGGACCCAGGAGGCCACTACACTGAGCACACAGTGATGGGGAATGCTCAGCAAGGCTCTCAAAATCTTTCTCATGAACACACAAAAGGAATGCCAAAGGCAAACGAGGTTCATGGGCAGGAGTTAAACAGAAAAGACAGGAATAGGGAGGCCATTCCCAGCACTGCTGAGACCTAGGGAGCCAAGATCCCCTCAAGATTAATCATTAGATCACACACGGTCCAAAGTGCTGCTGGTTAAAACAAGATGAGCAAAAGTGAAGATATAGTAGACAGTGACATGGGAGGCATGATCTACAGATCATCTGTCTGATAAGGTCTAATATCCAGAATATGCAAAGAGTTCTTTCAAATCAATAAGACAAATCATGCAATTAAAAAATAGGCAAAGATCTTGACTACACAATTCTCCAAAAAAGACATACAGATGGCAAACATGTGCATGAGAAGATGCTCAGCGTTGTCAGTCACTGGGAAATGCAAATCAAGACCATAGTGAGCCACCACTCCACACTCACTCACTGGTTAAAATATGACATAAAGGAGATGATGAGGTCCTGGAGATATCAGATCCTCACATGTTGCTGGTGGGGATGTAAAAGGCACAGCTGCTCTGGAAATTGTTTGCCAATTTCTCAGAATGTTAACCTAGAACTACTGTAGGACCCACATATGCTTTCCCTCATGAGGTAACTAGAAAGCAAGAAGGAAAAAAATCTGGGGAGGGACTTATGAAAATAGATGAGAAACCAGAAGAGGAGAAAGTGTCAGTAGGCAGGAGGTAGTGTAAGGGCAGGCACCAGGAAATGAAGTGGACCAAATCGTGTTTGTGTACTTAAGAATGCAAGAGATACCCTAATATGTATAACAATGAATTTCTTATAATATGACTACAGGACCCAGCACCCACTCCTAGGCTTAGACTTCAAATAATTGAAAACAGGAACTCAGTCAAATGCATATAAAAACACAAAGTACTTTCCATTCTGCCATTAGTTGTTTTGCCAATGATCATGGGAGAAATGATCTTCTTAGCTGTCTGGTGCAACATGAACCCCAAACCCAGAGCCAACAGGGAGAGAGGGAACAAGTATCGAAGGAAGGATTATTGCTGCTATGACAAGGAAGATTTCTTGGGAGGCAACAAAAGACAGCCAGGATTTAGTGAATATGAAGTTGCTAGACAGAGAAAAGGGGACATGTAGATGCAGTGGTCATGTGTGGAAGTCCATGGCATGCCCACATATCCAGAAGGCAGGACAGCGGATTGGTTTAACTATACAAGATGGCTCTGATTCGTGGCTTCCAGAAAATGATATTTCCGAAGTGTGTCCTTATGACACAAGGCTTATATAATATGGCTGCAAGTATGCAGCAAATGTCATTGTCAATAACTTGGTTCTTCAGCAGGTCAGATTTGCATTTTCACTGGAGTTGGGGGCGGTAAGGTAAGAGAGGCTGGCTAGAAGGCTGCCATGAAAGTCCAGCTAAGTAGCAACAAAGGCCTGGGTCCCAGGCCATGCAGATGGTTGGCTATCCCATTTGCCAGGATGGAAGGATTTCCTATGACATGAACTAAGTGGTGAAACTGGGGGAGTCCCAAGCACATCAAAATGGTTGCAGTGCACTAGATCCAACCATACTCTTCCAGCTCTTCCTCTTCATCCAATGCCTAAGCATATTAACCTATATAAGAGGGTGGGCTTTTTATACAAAAAGTCCTGAAGTAGTCCTGATGAATATTTGAATTGAAACAGGTGGAAAATAATGGTTGAGGCCCACTGCTCTTTTGTGTTGCACTAATATTAATGCAGAGACCATTAGGAGCAGCACACTAGTTGAGCTGAATAAAGATGGCCAGTTTCTAAGAAAATCAGAATTTATATAACACAGGACCTTTTAGATCACATCAGGTTGACTCCTTTGGGAAGCAAATGTGTAAGCCTTGCAGCTCACAATACATGACATGGCTCATTCACATTCCACCTGGCTTGTGAGGCCTCTGTTTGGCAGCAGAAGACCCTCAACACTGGCTCCCACAGAAGAGATTGCTACAGTCCAATATCAGGATTAGAAAAGTGTAGTAAACTATGGTTTGAAAGCAATTTTGAAGACAAGTGCCTTCTATTTGTTTCCAGAAAAAAAGACAGTAAGGATAATATGAGTGAAAAGTCCTTTTTCCATGAAGTCCTCTTTGTTTTGCTTTGTGAGCATACTCTATAAAAGAAAATAGAATTCTGACTGTGAGGGGAAATCTGGAACTCCAGTGATTGTTATAGAAGGATAGGAAATGTTGACAACAAGAGTATGCTATGAAATATTTAGCATAGGATTTCCTACTTCTTTGAGAGAAGGCTCTGTGGTAAACAGAGAATGCTGGTCAAATCTTTTGTTTTGGTTTCATTAAGGCTAGAGTTTTATTTGATGTTTGAGATCCATTGTGCTTTGAAATATAATATTTTTAGCATCCCTGTCATAGGTTTATATTAAAGGTGATTTAAGTACTGTGGTGGGCTAACATACATTGCTTATTTTTATAGGAAACATTTTCTACTAAAAAAATTTAAAAATGGCCAATACTCTTTAATAGGGAGTTTTATACATCATTGAGTGGAGGCTTTCTTAAAATGCTTTAATTCAAACACATCTTTTATTTAAAATATAGAAATGACTGGCTTTACAAAGTGACACTTTAAAATAAAAGTAAACAGATCACTCACATTATATTTCCTACAAAAAATTCAGACACTTTAAAATAAAAGTAAACAGATCACTCACATTATATTTCCTACAAAAATATTTTATGTACCATTATATTTAGAAAAATACAAAAGAATCAAATTATTTTACATACATATAAATGTTAACCTTAGATAAAACTTAGATACATATATACATTTATACATAGTGTTCTAGAGTGCACATGCACACACACATTTTAAAATATATAAAATATTTGATTGACTTGGAGAAAAATTCCAGAAAGTATCTGGTATTGTTATTATTTAATAAACTTTTGTGGAAAAGTAATTACAAAATCATATCTAAACTTACGAGAAATAGTTTTATATGTTATCTTTCTACCAAGAATATAAGTTTTCAGAGATTTATCAGAGGATAAATAACCTGTCATTCCTCAAAGTCTTATCATGCATTTACTACTTTTCTTATTTCTAGCATGGATTCTCTCTCTAGTACTTAAGACTTCTTTCTTCATTTGTACATTTAGTTTTCCACTTCTACCTATTTTGATTTACTTTCTTAATCATGCTTTGTATTTTGTTTTTCTCTCTCTCAATTAAAGAATAGATTTAAATGAGAGAATATGTTACTTTTTTAACAAATGAATATATTTTATTTGCTTCATAAGCATTTGCTTTTTTTATAATATATTAGAGTTATTCTGGGGTATAACAAACTCCACAATGGAATATATAAAACATTTTCAACATATATAAACGTGCTTTTTTATTTTTGTTTTTGTTTTTAAATATTTTATTTCCTCTGAATTTGCTCAGTTTTTAATAAAGTAATTTTTATATTTTATTCTAATTTGTTATATATGACAGTAGAATGCATTGTAATTCATATTACAAATATAGAGTACATTTTTTCATATCTTTTATACACAACATAGAATCACACCATTCATGTCTTCATACATGTACTTAGGGTAATGACATCCATCTAATTTCAACACTTTCCTCTTCCCATGCTTTCTTTCTTCCCCTTTCTCCCCTCTTCCCCTTTCTCCCCACTGTCTTATCTACAGTTTGTCTATTCCTCCCATGCTTCTCCCTCCTTTCCATTACATATCAGCAATTTTATGTCAGAGAAAACATTTAGCATTTGGTTTGGGGGGATTGGCTTACTTCACTTAGCATAGTATTCTTCAATTCTATCCATTTACCTGCATATGCCATGATTTCATTGTCTTTAATGATGAGCAATATCCTATTTTGTATAAAAATAACATTTACTTTATCAATTCATATACTGAAGGGAATCACAACATTCTACAAGAATGCAGCTACAAAAATGTTTACAGTAGCACAATTCAAAAAATGCTTTTAACTACCAGATTATAAATGCTTTTTTCTAAAAATCTGATAAAAAGATATAAAAATCCTACTTTACATGGTTTCTATTGAACATTGTGGATGTTGAAGGTGTTGAATATTTTCTTATATATTTGTCATCAGAAGTACTATTATTTCTTCTAATAAAATGTTGCTCAATTGAAAATATTAAATGGAGAAGCCAATAAAGTAATAGTATTGCCTCATAATTTATTAGGTGTAAGACTTTGTGAATATTGTAGTATTTTTTAGGTGTAAAACCTTAGCTAGATTTCATTTTAATCTTAGGTTTTTCTCAATTAATAACTTTATAAACTATGATATATCACTTCACTTAAACCCTGGAAATCTCAGGTTGATTATCTGTCAATTATTAATAATTGCTCTCAGATTTTACTGGAAAATTTGAACATGACCAATATTGTTTTTTTACTTATATGTTATAAAAAATTTTTCAGAGTTCCCTAAAGTAAAGTAGCCCTTAAAAACACCAAGTGCTCTCTACAATGTAGAAATGTAGTGGTCATAACTTTTGAGATCAGAACTAAATGAAGCTTGGTTTGTATACTCCATCAATTTAAGTTTTATAAACAGGAAATAAGACAATGTTTTTATACCATGAAGAAGATCTCATAGCAAGACAGGTAGATGCTGCAGTCACTTATCTCCATGAGTCCCAATGTCACATCTACTTATCATATCCACTACATTTTCAAAAAAAAAATCTCATTTCATCAAAACTGGTATATGAGATATAACCTCACTAAGAGTCTCACCAAGCACAAAAATTTTTGAACACCATACAGGACCAGATCAAACAGAAACTGCTTGTATTAAGAACTGTAACCATCCTGGTGATGTAGCTGAACCCAAAGAAAAATCAAAGCAGGAGTATTGCAGTTTAGACATAAGCATGCAAAACGCTTAATTGTTCTAAGTTAAGGAAGCAATGTAGACCATAATTGTAACTATGTACTTATAAATTACAATTTTGAACAGAAGGACAGAAAAACAGGCAGAAGAACAGAATTTTAAAAAAAGGATAGAGTTTTTAACTCATAATAGAAGGCTTGACAATCCTTACCAAAAGGGTCAAGATGTTCCAGAAATTGTCCTTTATGAAGGTAATTTGTGGAAGGAGTGAGTTTTGTTGTTGTTGTTGTTGTTGTTGTTGTTTCTGGAGAAAATTTGGGCAGAAAGTATAGAATAAGAGAAGGAATAGTAAAAGCACAAAAGCCACAGAAGAAAGCTAGAGTCTAGTAAGATGTCCAGTCATAGGACTGGATATATAGCTCAGTTGGTAGAGTGCTTGCCTCACATGCATAAAGTCCTGGGTTCAATCCCCAATACGACTAGAAAAAAGATGTTCAGTTACAAATTTTTATTGTGTTTCTCATAATGTCACTTAGAATTATTATTAGTATTACTATTTAAATCAGGAATTGAATCCACAGGTGCTTAACTATTGAGCCAAATCCTAGGATTTTTTTTTTTGAGACTGAATCTTACAGAATTTCTGAGACTGTCTTTGAGCTTGCAATTCTAATACCTTAGCCCCTAGAGCCAACCAAGATTACAGGTGTTCGCCACCATATCCAGCTTGGAATATTTTTTAAACTGATTTTATTTTTATATATCAGGACTTCATCTCTTTTGCTAATGTTTTGAATAGAATCTGTACCTTATACCACAAATAACGTAAAAACTCACTCTTTATGTAAATAAGATATCATTTTGGCATGAATGGAATGACTCTACACTTCTTGAAGTGACTCCCTAAGTATGGTCAAGCATAATGTCATATCTTTGACATTGTTTCTTAAGAAATTTGGAAAAGAATGTGGCACATGAAGTGTATATTTTAATAAAATTAAAAAGCCTTGAAAAATATGTCCCAGAGACTTGTGCTTCAATCCATTAGGAGTAATGTTTTAGACTGCATAGTTGAGAAAATAAATGTTGTTTAGAACCCCACATCTCAGTGATTTATTTAATCAATGTTTATTTCCCACTCTAAAAGGTCTAAAGTGAAAAGATCCAATGGTCAGGCAGGTCTCCTGGGTGGCTTACATCTAAGATAGTTCTCAGAACTCTGGGGTTCCTGCATTTCATGGGTTTTTGAGTCATTTTCCCTCTACAATTTGTTAGTATCACAAGAGTACATGTCCCCATTAAAAATACCCCAGTTAGTTTCCCAGGCCTTAGAAACCTTCAATTCATGGTGGTGTGCTGTGGGAGAGGCATGCACCTTCAGAGTCAGTTTTAGCCTTTAGTAAACTTGTTTGTGCTACTTGCCATCTTAAAGGCTTTTTTTCCAATCATAAATTATACTCAGAAAATTATTTTGTGTATGGAGAAAAACTTGAATTTATATTTAACTTGCCTCTTGGCGGAATCATATCTCTTAAGCAGTGATAAATTTCTATTAATAATTTTATATGAATGATAAATTATAAAGAATATTTCATATAATACAATTATAAGAAGAATAGAATGAGTCATTATGACTTCATTAAGATTGCCAAATGAGAAAGAAAATTAATTTATTTTAAATATTTTTCATTTAAAATTATTGTACTTAAAATATTATTGAAAACTGGGTAATTTTAAAACTGTTTCTTTATCTTAATACATATGATTGAAACTTTATTAACTTAAAGATTATCTTTTTTCAAACCTGAGCCCAATGAATCATACCTCACCAGGTGCAAAACTCAAAAGTTAACACAGATAATTTGTATATTAAAAACAAGATTAAAAAAAATTAAAAAAATAGGTGGCTATTATAAAACTTGAAAGATAATATTGAAAAGATTCTTCAGAGAAAAAACAGAAGATAGAACCGGGAGAATAAATTTCCCTAACATAATTCTAAAATGAGATAAATGAGATATGGAAAAGGGGAAATAAAAGATGAAAAAGTAAAATTTCCTACTGCTGAGTGGGAATGTGAATCTTTAAAGAGTTTACAGTATTCCACAAAGGAAAAAGTGATCATGAATAAAGGTGCCAAACCCACAGTTGTCCCTGAGTTACTGCCAGTCTCCCTGTCTAAAGACACAGGACAAGTTCTTTCAAGTTTTTTGTGATAAGATTTCAAGCTAAACTTCCAAGCCAGTCATCCTTTCTTTAAACTAGGAACAAAACATAAAGACTGTGGTATCTACAGAGACTTCATACCCTGTGATATTACTGTGTATGTGTTTTGAACAATTTCATCATTAATTTTTTTTTAAATGACTGTATTCTGTAATGGAATTCTTTGTAAATTACCTGATAAATATTGAAAAAGAAAAAGTTATCTACTATAGCTAAAATTTAAATTAGGACATAGTGAAAGGCATTAAAATTAGCTAATCTAGTGAACTAGAAGTAAAAGTATCCCAGAAATGAATGTAAATGTGCTATTTTACATTTACTTCTGGATTCTTACCATGTATCCATTAAAATATAAGATTTGAAAAAAAAATATTTTCTAAGACAGTGTATACTAGTCTGTCCTTTGCATTGTTTAAGGGAGGTCAGACCTCATAGACCACCTCCACTCCTCCTTGATATAGCCCTACATGCTGTGTGGTCCTGCACTGGCTTTGGCCTTGTTATTTCAGTTCTTACTGTTCTGTGGCGATTTTTGTTCTGACATTGTTCAAATAGTAGTCTTCAGAGCCTCATTCTCGGTGGTTCTACACATTCTATTTTATGAGCAACAACAACAGGGTGATCATTAATTATTGAGGAAATACTAAGGCAAATTACTACTAAAAATAGATAAAGAGAGATAGCCATTTTCTTTAACTGTTTTAAGACCTAAATATAATTACTCAAAAACTTGTTCTTCATTGTTTTTGTTTTTGGTGTCACAGTGGAAAGACATGAGAGAAACACGTGGACAGACACAGGGGATGTATAAAATTTTCTGAGGTTAAACCTTGCTGTGCACACCCATTTCTCAAGTCTTTGCTTGGAATTCTGATTTCTTTTATCTAATATATTAAATCATTAAGATTTGGTAAATTAGAACACTTATTGGTTTTGACTTTATATCAAAATTGATTCTAGATATTTTCTTGCCAAGAATTCATTTATTTCATGATCCTCAGATTTTTGAGACTTACTTAATATTCTTATCATCTTTCTCTTATGCTTGCATTACTCAAGACAGAATTGATGTACTCTTTCATATGTATTTCTTAAGGGTAAAAACTTCAGAGTATTTGTTCGGGTATCAAAACTATTTTAATTTAAACTCATGGTAAAACAACTCTAAACACTCCTTTCTATGTTTTTACATTTTCAAATTGAGGTTTTCTTCAGAGCATATTTTACTGAGTATTTGTGTTTCACAAAACAGACTCAGAAATTTCAGTCACTAAAAGCCATTTATTTACTGAGATATGTACAATTTGGATTTTTAATTTTGTGCAGCTACAATAATATTTATGATGCTTTTGTGAACAAAAGTATATTACAAAAATAGATATATTTCACTATACCTTAATAAAAATGGACATGTGCATGTGTCATTATTTAAATGTTTATTTTCACCTCCGATTATATTTTACCAATATTATTATAAAATAAATCATACAAGATTTATTAATTTATGTTTATTTGTTTATACCATATTTGGTTATTATGTTATTATATATATATATATATATATATATATATATATATATATATATAGCTGGTTAATACATTCTTAAGAAGAAAATGCTATGTAATAATCGTAGCAATGGTACATTAATTTTAAAGAGCTTTTTAACCTACTCTTTTAATATATATTTTCTTTTATCTTCCTAAAACCTTCTAGAATGTGTAAATGTATAAATATATACATTGAAGAACAAGAGATCCTATGGCAATAAGTAATATATCAAAGTGACAAAACCTGATAAATTCAGTGGTAGAATTAACACTTTTCCTGAATTTCAGGTCAATGATGTCTCTAATGCAGATAGTAAACAAAACATTAAAATAACTAAATAACTGTAAATGAAATGATTCAGCAAATGATTTGGCATGCCCATATATGTCCTCAATTTTAATCAATCATATATTATATTTATTTCATAATATCTAGGTTAATTTATTCCCTCATGATCATTATCTCTTCTTTGAGAAATGACCTCTATTAAAGATCCTCATTTGGCCTCAGAATGTGTGTACAATAAGGAAAAAAAAAACCTCAAGTGTTTTCCCCATTATATTCATGATATATTTTTCACATATCCCCAAGGTTTTTTGCATACTGGTCAGTCACACACAGAAAACAATATGAAATCTCATGAAGTTTTGCAGTATAACATTGTTATACTTACAAGCTATTTCTTTTTTTTAAAGAGAAAGATAATTTTTTAATATATATATTTTTTTAGTTTTCAGTGGACACAACATCTTTATTTTATTTTTATGTGGTGCTGAGGATCAAACCCAGAACCCCATGCATGCCAGGCAAGTACACTACCGCTTGAGCCACATCTCTTGCCCTCTTTCAAGCTATTTCTAAGACTTCCTTGTGCTTTATTGAAAACTTCAGGGAAAATACATATGTCTTTTTAGACCCAGAACTTGAAATGACACTGGACTCAAGAGATCAAGCTCATAAAGAGAAGAGTTATGTTGTCAAGGCATAAGGGGTTGTGTGAGAATGGCCTTAGGCCTTATCCTAAGCAACTCCTGTATTGCCAGATTCATGGAACCCCAATAGATTTCCAAGAGCCAAATCTAATGCAATCACACAAGAGTGTTTATTGTAAGCTCGAGCCTGGACTCACAACCATTCAGATGCAGCGGTCCCAAGAGTAATTCCCGACCCTTAGTTCAGTGAGAATTAATAAGATTTTGGGGGACACAGTATGCATCACAACATCACAAAGCCAATCATTCCACATCACAGGAAAGTCAAACAACAACTCTTAACATTGATTAGCATATTCATTGGCAGGAACAAGTTAGGTAAGTGTGATTGGTTAGTTCAAGTGGTGGATACATTTGAACTGATTGGTTTAGGCCATAACACGTTGTAAGAGTGCACATGATAAACTTTCAGGATTGTCTAATTATGTTACCAATCACCAAAGCTACTGGGAAGGTCACCTGGCATTTCAGGTATTTTCCCTGTCTCACGCTGATTGTGGTTGCTAGGGGGTTGCTATGCGTCCTAACCTAGTGTAACTGAGTCAGGGTCACCTGGCATGGAAGATCTCTCCAGTTATTTACAGATAAACAACTCAGCAGGGTGGCTATGTGCCTAGGAGCACATACCAAGGAAAGGGTAACTCCCCCCTTTGGACTGGCTTTGCTTTGAGGTAGAGGCTGGTTTCTCAAAAATGGAGTCACATCAGTTTCTCACTCCATTTAAAAAACTCCAGTTTGAAACCTGAGATTATTATTAGAGGTCATTTATCACCAGGCACACACACAGAGCCTCTAATATGGCCTCAGACAAATTACTTCTCTTTAACTTGATAAACTGAGTGAAGCCTCTGGCAGGCTTTCCTCTCCTGATAAGAGTGAAAAGTGAGAATATCAGGATGGAGATCAACAGACCAGATGTTTCTGACCCCATGGTAAATGACATCATGGAGAAATCTGGTGGCACCTGGTAAGAATTACAAGGGGTGGTCAAAAAACCCCAAAATTTAGTATAAAAACAGAGCTAATCAACAGGGATTCAGCCAGCCTAAACAAGGATGCATTCGAGCTGCAGAGCCTGATGAAGACTTGCACTGACATCCCAGCACTTGCCATCATTCTCCTTATTCTCTGTGTGATTCTCACTGCTCTCAAACTCCACTGCCTTGTCAGGGCAGTGACAAGGCAGTGGAGTTTGAGTACTACCTTTGTGAGGGCTGCAACTTCTCCCTATGACCCTCTCCTCAACTGGTCATCCACTCCACACCAGAGAAAGCCTGTTTTGGTTTGGGACCTGATCGCTGCTATCTGAGTGAGTGTGCATCTGCAGGACATGAAGCCTAAGGCTTGAGACTTTTTAACTTAGCATTCAGAGGACATGTCTATCACTAGCCTGTCATGATTAAATGTGTTTTGCAATGCTCAGAATTAATCTAAAATTGTTTTCTGTGAATTAATCTAGAATTGCTTGCTATTAATTGATTATCTTCATTGCAGTGCTTATCATTAAGGATTGTTGTTTTCTTCATTAAGAACCTATAGAGTAAAATTGTATTAATTTGAGCAAATAAATAATTGAAAGGGGCAGAAGCATGTTTACATTCTTTATTTCTCCCCTTGACTGCATATGTCACAAATTTGCCCCCTGGAGAGAGTTGTTGTTATTTTTAAGTATCAAATTAAGGAATTCTTATTACTAAATATTATTTTTATCTTCAATTCTTAATAATGATTTTATTTTTGGCATTATATCTGTACTTTGACTGTTATTGTTACCGCTGTTTACTGGTAATGAGTCCTTGCTTCCCCAATGCTGAAGTATAACACCAGAGAAGTACGCCAAGGCAAATTTAGAGTGGAAAGTTGAAGCTTTATTAAAGGACAGCAGGAAAGACATCTCCTTGGAGGAAAAAGGGGACCAATGGAGTGGCACCTTCTTTCTCCACAGATTCCCTCTTCTCTATGGCTGATTTGGGGATCCTCAGCCAAAGGGTCTCTGCAAAAGAGATCAATGTAGATAAACTTCCCAGTTTCATCTTGCCATGTTTACTTGGACTGGCTGGGAAGATACCAGCACTTGAGGTGCTGGACACCCCTTTACTACTTTTTCACAAAGGTATGTGAAATGTGCAAACAATGTATGTGAAATGTGCAAACAAGGCCTCTGGCCTTGAGCTGGGCTTCACAGAGATGTCTACATTTTTTAGATAAGTTACAAATGGGCTCCAGGGTAACAGCTGGTAGGAAGAGAAAAGCAAGGTGAGAAGAAGCTCTCCTATTCTCAGGTGTTGTACTTGAAGGGTTAACTTGCCCAAAACAGTGAAACAAAAAGCTGCTTTTATGTGAACTTCTAAGCCTCTCCCCTTACATGCTGGGTATAAATATCTGAAACTCCCTAAACCCAGGGCTCAGGAAATTGATTGATTACAAACAAACGTTGTGCCCTTTGAACCTGGCTGCAGTCAAATAAAACTGTTTCCTGCTATGTTCAGTGCCATGCCTTGTTTGTCCCTACAACAAACTGGGACATATTGCTGGAAGGGGTTCTGTCACATGTGGTGAGTCAGGGTCTGAAAGAGAAAACACCAATTGGGCTGCTATCCCATACATTTTGCCCACTTGAGCATAGCAACCTGATTCTGAGCATTACCCCAAAACATCTCCCCACAACAAGATGCCATTACATATAAGGGTCTGATGGCTGCCCCATGTCAGTCACATGTCATTTGGAAGCCAATGGCAGATCCACATGGCCCTACCACAGATGTTTTATCAAATACCTTCACTCCACTGCTCCAGACCCAGTTCCCAGCAGAATCCAACTCAACGAAATGTCTGTTCTAAACCTTTTCATGAATTCTATTCAATAAAGGCACTTTCTGGTTCAGCCATGATGAGCAACAAGAGATCCAACAAGGTTCTCCAGTGGTTTCTGGTCATGGGAATTTCAAATATTTCATGCTATTGGTCTATCAATCACTCAAGAATGAAGTAGGTGGCACTGTGGGTTTTGATTCTTTCAGTAACCATTAAGTGGTGAGGAATATCCTTTCAAAGAAAGCTCTGGACCACTCACACAAGGAAGTCTTTTGAAAGAGTGGCCAAAAGGTCACAGGAAGCCAGGCCCATTGGGGTGCAAAATGTGAGGTCCATGTGTGTTTTGGCTCTCAACTATGGCTGACAAGGCTTTCAAAGAAAATCATGTGAGATCATGGCTGAGATTCTCAGTGTAGTGGAGAAAGCCACCCTGGTCCTAGATCTCAGTTTCCAAGGGCACCTCTCATGCTTGGCCTCCTCAAATACCAACAGTCTTCATGGCAATACTTTCTGAGGTCATTTCTAGAACTCAGTCTCTAATGGGAATCACACCAGAGTTCATTCTGAGATTGACCCAGTTATCTCTTCCAACCACCTCACAAATGACCACAATTCCAACAAAAACACTCCTACATGTCCCTCATCTTCTTCCATATAGAAACTCATCATAACCTTCTCTCTGGAAGTTCCCATATGGGAGCAGTCCTAGATGGTGTCCAAAGTAAGCTTCCATGCCCCTCATTTGCCTAATGTCATGGTGGCCTGGACACCCTTCCTGAGAACCAGGATAGATAAAATGGGCCTGCAGTTAATACTGCTCTGCTTCTCACATTAGAGGCCTACTGACTGCTGGGGGTAGATTCTTTATGTGTCCCGGAGTCATGAAAAAACCCAAACACCCCTGTGCTAGCTACTGCAGGGCTTGGAACAACTCATTTAACCCAAAGAATCTCTGTTCTCACTTCATGGAGGTCAGGAGCCTTACCAGAGGAAGGCGAGAGACTTCATCTAAAATTACTGTTCTTTTGGTCATTTTAGTTTTGGATAGACTCATGAGATCTCTATTTAGTTTCATGGGGTGCTGAGAATCTAAGGCACAGCCTCACACAGAGCCAAGAGTTTGATTCAGACACAGCCCTTTACAAAGCACTTTACCAAAGAGCCACAGTGAGGCCCCTTTATTTTCATTTTGAAACTGTTTTCTTGAGGCTTCACAAAGGGATTGCCTGAGGCAAAGACTTTCCTGACATTCAGGGGAACAGAACAATAGGTAAGATAAAAGCCCTGGGGCAGACTTTTCCACAAGGTTAACACTAGGGCACTGATAGCTCTTGATCATGCTACTTGTGTTGCTATCTAGCCAAGCAGGGTTTCTCCACTCAGAGCCTTACTGCTCACACCGATTTCTGAGTTTTCTGAGATGCTTGGCATTCTCTTTAGCAATCAAGTTCATTGCCATGTCACAGAGCTTGAAGGTGGTACATATCTTGTATGCAAAACCACAAGCCCCTTCTGGAGAGTGGCCAAAATTCAGGAAGATTACAGGAACTAAGGACCATAGTAGGTGTTGCCTATCTGCAAGGCAACCAGCAGTCCAGTCCTAAATTGGCCAGGATAAGTGCTGGAAAGCTTTCCACTACATAGGACACATCCACTGATACATTCTTTTTTCTGCTTTCTTTGACCACAGACACACTTGGATACATCAACCTAGAAACACTCGCCTTGAGCAAAAAGACTCACTAATAAGCAGTCCACTCTAAACTGAACAATTCATATTTTTTCCATATTCTTAGAACATGAGACAAAACAACAAGGACACACACACACACAAACACCCCCCCATCTTGAGTTGTTCTGCGTCTATCCAAACTGTTCTCTGACTGGTGGGGAACACTATGTTCCCCAGGAGTGGCCTGTCCTGTCTCAGCTCTGGTCTCTTTGGAAAACACTGTGAAGTTGTCAGGAACCAACAATGAGCCAGTACCTTATTTATCAGAAGAGACCCCTCTTCAGAGCTTTCCTGGCATTTGGCCTTCACCACATCAGTAGGTGCCAAGGAAGAATGACTCTGTCCTTGGTAAATCCAAAACAGTGAGCCCACTGGGAGTGGGGCTGGCTCTGGGTACCTGGATACCTGGATCCAAAGTTAGAGAGGAAGTGAGGTGAGGTCACTTCCTTCAAGGAAGTGAATGAGGTAACTGCCTTGGCAACCAGTTTGTCCTAACAGAGGTTTCCAAGGGTTCCATGAGATGGTGGCTACTCCATCTTCCTGTAACCTTTTCACAACTTAGAAAAGTATACATACTATAGGTGCCAGGGATCAGTTATCCACACAGGCCTGGTTTGGTCCATCTTGCCTGCATTGAGAAGAGAGAGGCTGATTCAGACAGATGAATCAGGATGATAAGTTTTTGCCATGGAAGATGACTTTAGGCCTCTCAGATCCTACATAGTTGCCTACATCTTCTCCAGGGATCATTTCTGCATCTATCTGTGAGGTTTTCAGCAGGTGTAGAATCTTCTACATACCTGAATTTCAAGAAAAACTCTGTACCTGGTTTTTTATGAAATGAGATACAGGGAACAGAGTATGGTTAGGGTTAATATCATGTTCGATTGGGGTTAGGAGTCATTCTGCTGGATGAATACTGGTATTGAAAAACTTTGATGTTTATAAGAATGTAAGGTGAAATATAAGTATGAAAACAAAAATCTAGGTAAGATTAGAAGCACAGAAGGATATTGGGCCCTTGACCTGGATACATAGTTTTGAATTAGGTTCTGCACAGATGTATCATATTAATCAATATACAATAGCATAGAATCTAGTACCTCGGATTATTGAATGTAGAAGAGAAATCCCGAGAAATACAGTTAGTAGGTAGGATTGCAGTGTAGGTTTAGGAGGATGAGTGAGTTTAGGATTTGAACAAAAAGTCCTTTTGCAATAGCGTTTCTGTTAGAGAGAGAGTGTGATTGTCAGCACACTTGAAGAGTCAGTCACAAAAATGGACTTGGGAAAATATGTAGAAAAATAGATATCAATATAGAAGTTAGGAGATAAGGCAACGTGTTGTAAAGTAAGTCATAGGATTAGAAATATTTTTAAATTCGGGCAGTTGAATATATAATCTTAGAAGGAATTCAATATATAGTCACAAATAGGATTAAAATTGGAACAAATTAGGCAATGTAAACATGAATGTTTTAGTTATCCAGGCTCTCATTAAAATTAAGCTTTGGTAGAATCAGATGATAAGTGTGAGCTTTGCATTTTGTGTCCAGAATATTACTGTGATGAAAGAGATATGTAGATCAGGTGACATGAGTATTTCTTCCACCATGTGTAGGAGCATGTTTTGAAACTCTTAAATTAGTATTTGGGGATACAAATAGCTATACCCTGTGTCTATGAATATAGTAGACATGATGCATGAATAGACCATACTGGGAATAAATAATATAACTGCTTCCAATATTAAATAATGGATTGAATTGGTATTTTAAAATATACATGAAATCTGGTATTCACATACATACATTCATTCCAACTATTTATACATCTTGTGCTAGTATTAGGGTTACTATTTATACTGAAGTGTGTGTGAATTTTGCTTTGAAAAAGATTATCGAAATAGAAAACTATGGGTAATGAAAGAAGTCTCATGAAAAAGCAAGTAAAGAAAAATGGAGGAATACATGTGTTCTAACGCAGGAAGCAATTGAATCTGAATCATATTCATAAAAATATGTGAACTTGTGGATGAAAGGATATATCCTATGAAGTATATATCCTGAAGAAATCCTAAGGTACCAATTACTAGGTCCTTAGCACCTTTGGCTCTTGCCGGATTTCTCTACTGAACTTCCACCCTCTACACCTACATCTATGATTGAATCTTAACAAGACTACAAGTGAGCTAGTCTCAATCACATATCCAGTATCACTTTAAATTCATGAACACATATTCCTTAGTACCACAAAAGATCACAATATTTGTACAAATTCTTGTTTGTTAACATTCTCACTCTCTTTAATAAGAGTTTTAGATATTTTTGTCCTTTCCAGTCATCAATAGGTTTTCTTCCATCCTTGCTATGTTTTAATAAACTTGCCTCCAATTGAATTGAGATAACTGGAGTTATCACAACTATTCACATCTATGATCATAAATCCTATTTACCCTTCTGTTAACATAGAAAATTGCCCAGATCCTAGATGTTACCTGTCAAGAATTATGAAGTTTATTTATTTATTATAATTATTTTATTATTTTTTATTAAATTTATTGTTTTAATTTTAATATATTTAAGTTTAATTATTTATTTTACTTTGAGCCTGAAATGTTAGCTTACCAAAAGCCATGAGAGTCTTGGTTTTTATACAAAGCTCAGTTTAGTACTCTTAGAAATTTCAGTACCTCATTCATACATTGCTGGTAGGACCTCAAATTGGTGCAAACACTCTTGAAAGCAGTATGAAGATTCCTTAGAAAACTTGGAATGGAACCACTATATGACCCAGTTTTCCCACTCATCCACATTTATGCAAAAGACTTAAAATCAGCATACTATAGCAATGTGATAACATCAATGTTGTTAGCAGCTCAACTCACAATAGCTAACTTCGGAAGCAATCTAGGTGCCTTTCAATAGATAAATGGATAAAGAAAAAACATAGCACATATACAGAATGTTATATTTCTTAGCCATATAGAAGGATGAAATGATAGCATTTGCTAGTAAATGAATGGAACCGGAGACTATCATGCTAAGTGAAATAAGCCAATCCCCCCCAAAACCTAAGGCCTAATGTTCTCGTTGATATGCAGATACTAACTCACAATAGCATCAGGAGGCAGGGGCAGGAATGGAGGTTCACCAGATTGGATGGGGGGAAGGGAGTGGTGGGAAGGGGAATGGGAATAAAAGAGAGAGCAGAATGAATTGGACATAACATTTCCATGTTCATAATGATTACATGACCTGTATGACTCCACATCATATACAATCACAAAAATGGGAACTTATACCCCATGTATATATGTCAAAATACATTCTACTATCATCTACAACTAAAAAGAACACATTTTATTTTAAAAAGAAAATGAAGCACTGACTATACATACATTTTCTTGTGATGTGTCATCCTAATCAGGCTATAGGGGCCCCACATGTTTGTCTAAAATTATTTTGGGGTGTTTCTGGTTTTCTGGTAAATATAGTAATTTCAATTGCAGACTGATGAAAGCAGATTGCCCGCCCCAATGTAGGCGAGTCTTGCCCAATCTGTTGAATGCCTGAATAGAATAAAAGTCTGAGTCAAAAAGAATTCTCTTTTTTTCCCAATTTACTATCTACAACTACACCATCAACTTTCTTAGGTCTCTAACTTGTCAACTGCAGATCTTGTACTATTTGGCCTCCATCATTGTGTAAACCAATTTGTTATAATAAATAAATAAATCTATCAATTCTGTTTTTTTTTTTTTGTGAGAGAGAGAGAGAGAGAGAGAGAGAGAGAGAGAGAACTTTCAACATTTATCTTTCAGTTCTCGGCGGACACAACATCCTTGTTGGTATGTGGTGCTGAGTGTCAAACCCAGGCCGCACGCATGCCACGCAAGTGCGCCACCACTCCAGCCACATCCCCAGCCCTCTGGTTTTTTTTTATACCCTGACTAATATAGTTCCCTTGGCCCTGATTTCCACAGGGCTTTGTATTGAGCATAAGCAACATCTGTATATGCAATGGGTTGCATTACAGGAAAGGAATTTTGAAGTTTAGGGAACCTGAATATTTTATAATGTGATGTGAACAACTTCTCTTGACCTGTACCCATAGGGAGACATTATCTGTATTATACTGAACAGCAAGAAAACATATTTTAACTTTCTGTGCAAACATCCTTGAAAAATAGTCCAGAACAAAAGAGAAATATGTTACTTTTCTCTCAAGACACATATGAATTTGAGAAAAGATGAAGAATTCATTTCTAACTAGGCCAACCCCTCAATCTATATATTTACTTTAGCCTGTCCCCTATTGCCTACTCAATAATGTTGCACAAATAATTTTCCCTTCTCCCTCCTGAGTGTTTTTTCTTTCTTTCTTTTTAATTGAATCATTTTTATTTACATAAATTTCTCCTATCTTAAAAATATGGACTCATTTTCCTCTCATTAACATCCTCATCTCTCTCCTTTCTTTCATACCAAATCTCACAAGGAAAAAGTAAAACCCTATTTAAATTCATTGCTCCCAGTTTTCTTCTTCCATTATCTCTGTAACTCATTGTAACTAGGTGTCTTCCTTCCAGTCACTCTACCAACCTCCTCTTACCAAGATCACTTTCTTAGTCCATAGAGCTGCTGTGACAAAATATCATAGGCTGTGTATCTTATAAAGAATGGAAATTTAATTCTTACAGTTCTACAGGCTGAGAAGTCCAAGATCAACATCACAGTGGATTCAATATCTGCTAAGGGCCTACTTTCTGCTTTATGGAAAAGTGCCTTCCTGCTGTATTGTCACATAGTGGAGAGGGTTGAGCTAGCTCCCTAAGGTTTATAGTGTATCAATATATGGGCTCTGCTGTGTGACTAGTGACTTCTATAAGGCTCAATTTTTAATACCACCATCTTGGGAGTTAGAATGCCATCCTAACAATTTCTAGGGGACACAAACATTCAAACCATAGGAACCAACAATGACTTTCCTTTTGTTAACTCTGATGACAATCATCACTTCTCATCTTGGTCTAGTGGCAGCACTTGCATCTTTTGGGTTCCCTGTCCATTTTGACCCCATTATTTTTGGGACTTTCAGGAAAACATTTCACCACATTTCCACTGCTCTCTATGTTCAGTCTTTCCTAGACTTCTTGGCCAGTTTCACCTCTTCTCTAACTTCTAAATGCTGAAGTGACCCAGAGATCAGTTATGAGATTTCTTTTTATTTATATCTTCATTCATTCTCTTGATCATATATCTAGTTTTATGATTTTTTAATAGCATCAACTATATGCTGCTGACTCCCAAACCTATTTATCTTTCTGGCTCATATTTCTTGCCAGAACTCTAGACTCATGTGTCAACATGTTTTTCCTGAATATTCACTTGATCTCTCAAACTTAAAAGCTGCTGATAGCTCCTGCTTGCCTTGCTTCTATTGTAGTCTTCTCCATTTAGAAGACTTCTCCATTTAGAAACTCTTAAGTCATCCATGACTTCTCTCACATTTGCATTCTATCATTCAGCTGATGCTTCCTAGTTTTCCTTAAAAATATAGAAAAGATAGTTGATCTTTACTACTTGCATGGTTACATCCTAACCCAAGCCACCAAAATCTCAAACTCCTCTTCCTATCCCCAGAGAACCTGGTCCTTATTTTGGCTCTTGGCCAACTTTTGTTTATTTTCAGAAGAACATCCAAAATAATCCTGCTTTAATGTAAGTCACACTATGTCAATCCTCTACTTAACTTCTCCCCATGGTAAGAGCTCACATCTTTTGCAGTGATGTATAAAGTCTTTCTTTTTCCTCTGATCCCATTCTAATCTCCTTTTTATATCACTTCATCTACACTAACCCTGACTTGCTTCCTGAACAAACCAGGGAGGCTTTGCCCTCAAGACTTATCCAGGAATGATCAACCCCAAAAAATGTCAAATAGCACTATACTGTTTCCTTTACATGGTAACCATACCTGGACAACGTATCTAAAATTCTAACACCTTTCCTTTTCCCTCACAGTGCTATCTCTCATTACATTCCCTAACATTTATTGGTTTACATTTTATATCTCATTTATTTACTCTGCTTATTGCCCCCACTAGAATGTGAGCCTAATAAGAGAAGATTAATTCTTTGCTCCGTGCACAGTACTTAGAATAGCAACTGGGACATGGAAATGTCACTCAATACTCATTTACAATAGTCACTAATTCAATGAGGAGTTCAACAAACAGGAATGGATTACATTTAGATGCAAAAATCATGGGTGAACTTGGATAAGAATATTCTAAGTGAAATAGTTTAGTCACAGGAAAACACCACAAGAATCCACAAATGTGACTTATAGAAGCAGAGAATAGAATGGTGGTTGCTGGGGTTCGGGGGTAGAGGGAATGGGGAGGTGCTATTCAATGGATATACAGTTTCAGTTATGTAAGATGAATAAGGTCTACAGATATGCTGTACAACATGGTACTGTAAGTTAATACTGGGTAATGCACTTAAATTTTTAAGGGATTAGATCTTATATTAAATATTCTTGCCACATATGAGCAGAAGAAGGTATAGCACATGGAAAATTTGGTATGTGATGTTTATTGCCCTGATTGAGGTGCTCAGTTCAAACTCATCACATGATACACATTAAATAAGTATAGTTTTGTATATAAAAAATACCACAATACAGCTGTTTTCAAAAACTTATCACAAAAATAAAGGAGAAAACTTTATTTGACTTCTCTTGCAGTTTTCCACACACAGCTTATTTGGACTCAGTGACTCTGTATATGCATTTTTTTCTGACCTACAGTCCCTTTATTCTCATTACTCATCATAGGTTTCAATTGCTCGATGAAATCTCTCAGGTTATTAAGTGGAATAAATCCTCTTTTAGCATGGCTCTTTAATATGTTCAGACTCTAGTTGTTGCCCTTAGTATGCTATATTGTAATTATTGGTCTTACGCTGTCTCTTAATATGCTATGTGGTCTTACATGCTAAGATCCATGTTCATAATATGCTGCCTTCCAAATTCCTGTATTCACAGTACATACCAATTATTCAAATGTAGTTAAACTTATTATTTAAAAAAATATAGAGTGAAGAAACTTTCCAAGAGCTTTAGTATATGGCAAAATTGACAATAGTAGATATTCATTATCCAACTATGCAAAATAGTTATGAAATACTGTGCCCCAAACACTGCCTTATGAGATACTGAGCCTCCCATCAACGTGGAGTGTAAGGAGAGCTTAAATGGCCAGTGCTCAGGGATCTGGGTAAAAGACTCTCAGATCACAAAGGGAATTATACTGGGAAAGCCCTCCTGCAGGATCTGTAGAATTCTAGTACCTCATTCTCCAATTTTTCTGTTTTTAAATTTATGGTACTCTGAGGTTTTTAGCATTCTATACTATCCTGATTTAGTACAATTTGGATCCAACTTAAGGATTAAACACAAAGTTAAATGTAAATCTATACTGAATACATTTGCTCAAATAGCCTAAATGACTTTATAGTAAAAATATTGTTTATTTGTTTATTTATTTATTTAAGTACCAGGTATTGAACTCAGGTGCACTCAACCACTGAGCCACTCCTGTATCCCTATTTTGTATTTTATTTAGAGACAGGGTCTCACTGAGTTGCTTAGCACCTCGCCTTTGCTGATGCTGGCTTTGAATTCCAGATTCTCCTGTATCAGCTTCCTGATCCACTGAGAATACAGCATGTGCTACCATGCCAGGCAGGCTATAATTTAAATTTAAAGTTCTCAATCTATTTTCATGTCACATGTTACTTTTTACATTATTAAGTTTAGCTTTCAAACAATATTTTGCATTTCTAAAAGACACTGCTGTCTTCATTCTATGCTGTGTATTCTAGCATGCAAAGGATTAAATGTCTTCTCCAAGATCATATAGAATGTCAGGGAAAATTTCAAAGTAGAATTTTTTCCCCATTTTAACCATTAATTGATGGATGGGTAAGATTTTTTATTTTTCCCCCAAGATTTTTCTCAACTTATTTAAGAAAGAAATCTTCCATTTTATTTTTTCTTAAACTAAATAATGAAAATATACTATATATTTTAACTAAAAAATTTTCAATTTACTAGTTACCCAAAAGCTCAGACCAGATTCCTAGAATTAATATAATAATCTGTCCTTGAATCACAGTACTCCACTAATATATTTTTTCCATCAGTCTCTCTCACTTTCTACTCATCTCCAATAGGATGCCTTCAAATATAAATTCCCTCTGTCAGAAGATCAGTATATTCTTGATTTTAAAGGAATCTGACATAACTTAAAATCATTTAAAGCCAAAATAGTGCACTTCATTTATTGGCTAGTTATTTTATGCTTTTTATTATGCAAAACTACAATGACATTTCTTCTAATGTAAAATAAGACAAGTTACTACATATATTTCAGTAATTATTAGCAAAAACTGCAAAAATAAAAGAAAGCCATAACTATAAGTTGCTAACACAATAAGTTTACTCTGAGGACTAATTTCTGAAGTTCAGGAAATTTTAGAAACTGTGAAAATATTCCATATATGTCTCATGATTTCAAATTCCATTTGCTTTGCTTATTATAAATTCATACATTTATCTACTAAGATATCTGTATCACAATAACAACGTATTTTTTTAACCTCATAATATGAAAGGAATGGAAATATAAATTTTGAACCTGATAACTATATTCATTATCATGCATTAAATCCAAATCTCCCAAGAATATAGATAATTATTTGAGGAAATTAGTAGAGAAAATTTGAATTGGACACAATAACTTTGTAAGGACATGTGGAATTGGAGTAGAAAACACATTTTACTACAAGGTATCCTCAGTGATTGCCTGATATATATATATATAATGTCTCTCAGATTTTCCTCCTCTGTTTTGGGTCTACATAAAATCCAAGTAAAGGAAAATCAATCTGTAGAAGGTAGATATCAGTCTGTCTATAAACAAAACTGCTAACCATTTGTTAGGTATCTTAACTTTGCTATGTTAGCCTTCAGCCCCTAATAGAAATTAAAGAAATGAATGTAAGTTAAAAATTTGCCTCAGGATGGGCAACTTTTTACTATGATATTTAATAGCTATAATAAGCACTTAACTTTTTTTTAGAAAGAGAGAGAGAGTGAGAGAGGGAGAAAGAGAAAATTTTTTAAATATTTATTTTCCATTTCTCGGCGGACACAACATTGTTGTTTGTATGTGGTGCTGAGGATCGAACCCGGGCCACATGCATGCCAGGTGAGCACACTACCGCTTGAGCCACATCCCCAGCCCAGCACTTAACTATTTAAAATAATTTCTTACTTGTTGATAGATATTTATTTAATCTATTCAATGGGCAATCAATCCAACTAAACCTATGCCAGTCATTTTAGAGTCCCTTATACATCCAGAAAGATGGAAGAAGGAAGGAAACGACAACAGTCTTCCAATACTTCTGTATGTCAAGAAAGAAGACACTTATGACCAGAATCAACCTCTGATTCCTTAGCAGAAATGTAATCAACAAAATAGGGAGCATAATTATCTAAATAAGGTTTTCATAAAGAAAGTGGAGTTCAAAGTTTTCTTCATTAAACCTGTATAGTATGTAATGTGTATGTGTGTGTATTTTTTTCCAGTGCTAGAGATTGAACCTAGCGCTCACATATACTAGAAAAATACACTACCATTAAGCAACATACTAACCCTATACGTGTATATGTTGCATTTGTCAGTAAATGAATAGAGTTGGAGAATATCATGTGAAATAAGCCAATCCCACAAAACTAAAAGCCATATGTTTTCTCTAATATGTGGATGCTAATACACAGTAAGGTGAGGGGGAGTACTAGAGAAGAATGACATTACCTTAGATTAGGTAGAGGGCAATGATAGGAGAAGAGGGGAGGGAATGTGGGGATAGGAAAGATAGTAGAAATAAACAGACATTATTACTGTATGTGTATATGTGACTACACGACCAAAATAATTCTGCAACATGTACACTCAGAAAAATGAGAAGTTATATCCAACTTTGTATGATATATCAAAGTGCATAAATGCATTCTATCATCATGCATAACTGACTAAAACAAATTTAAAAAGTAAGTTATAAAAAGGAAAAATACCCAAACTAAGAAAATATATGACCCACAATTCTTTCAAAACCTTTGGAGGAATTTAGCATGCTTGCCTATATAAAAAGTGATTGTGTTCAAAATTATTAGAGCCTAAAAACCTCAAAATTTCATTGAGTACAAAACACAGGTCAGACAAAATACACAAAACAAATCTTATGCAAGTAGGTCTAGGGCATTTTTATGTATTTCCTGAAGATAGTATACACCTTTCAATTCCTTATATAACCACCAAAAAGAAAAAAAAATAATCTAGATTAACAAAGTGACACTCTCTGTTGTTTGTGTCTTAATGATAATGATAGAAAACAGGAAGAAAATTATTCATTCCTTGGATTTTTAAATCATCCAAAAGATCCTGTTCTCATGGTGCACTGTGACTCCAGTAAAGATGTATCCTTAGATTCAAGTGGTGTTTTGCTAATTTTCCTAGGTCCTTTGCTTTCTGATTTTTGTTTTATTTTCTTCCTTGACATTTTCTCGGCACTTGCTCCTGCTCCCTCTTCCTCTTTTCCTGCCTCTCTGTCTCCCTCTCCCTCTGTCAGTGTCTCTGTCCCCCTCCCTTTCTTTTTCTTTCCCTCTCTTCTAATTAGGCCACTTCTTTCTTCCTATCATTCTTGTTCTAAATATACTTTCTAAGTCTATCACTGCTACTGCCTCTTTTCCACATTATCTTCTTTTAGGAACAATGCCAGTGCCATTTTTCTTGTGATTCGTGAAAGTCTTTCATTCTGGTCCCTGCCCAGGCCTCCTACCCCCTGCCTAAGCTTTATCTTTTTTCTCTATTATCTAGTACATGCACTGTTATATTTCTAGCACTTACAGTTCACAGAGCTCATTAAAAAAGAAAACTACAGTTATGGTGAAACAACAGAGGTTTGTCCAAAAATTACCCTTGGTTATTTGGATCTAGTTTCCTATGTTGTTTCTAAACAACAGCTTCATTGCTCAGATGTGAGGGGGGAAATAAATGCAAAAATCAAGTAAAAGCCCTGGAAAAAACACTAGTAATCTGTTTCTTTTTAAGTCTTAGGGTCACTCAATTGCCCCATGCCGGCATTCATATGATAAAACAAGATATATTTACATTTTTCCTTTTGCTTACTGGGCAGTTGAATAAAAATATTTCTGTTCACCCAATTACAATTAACTCTTAGTAGCAATAGGACAAAACACATGCCATCTTAAACAGCTAGTACTAAGTATAAAGAAAATACATTTAATTTGTAATTAATGGGATTTTCGCAGTCTTCTTCAAAACACTGAGAAAAGAAATGAAGTTCCTGATGCCTGAACTCCTAGTGACACGTGCAGAATCTTATGGGGTAAAGAAACTCCTAGTGGACAATAATAGCCAGTTTAACATTTTTATCTTTGATGCAATTCTTTGCTTAGATATTAATTGATTTGAAAGACTTTAATTGTATTTTGTTTTGTATTTTGTATTTTGTTTTTCTATAACATCCTTTTGTGTTTCTTTTTATGGCTGGATTAGTTACCTAAAAACATTTTCCTTACTCTGTAAGCACAAGGTACCATGTGAATTGCCTCAGTACTGATCAAAATTTTTATTTTCCTTTCACAGATGAATAGGATTTTTACATGCTTTGAAAAAAGAATTAATATATTTAAAGTCTTAATAGGGAAATTGATCGTTACAAACATAATTGGATCCCTTGCCTTTCTTATTTTTTTACTCTACATGCATCTGCAGTAGTCTATTCACCTGCTGACCAACAGAGGAAAACAAAAATCTTTCTGATTATAACTGGAAACATTTTTTTAAATTCTATATTTGCAAATATATAATATTTTTTATTTATATATATTATATTTATAATATAATAAATCAAAATAACCAAAAATGAAAGCACTAGGAATGTCAAATTAATTTCTCTGTATGCTATAACCAGAAGATATCAGGGCAGACACAGTAAATTGAGCTGAACTTACAAAAAATCTTTTATGCACCTGAATTAGCCTCATGGGAAAGAAGAGAAGCAGAAAATATATGGATGCTAAATAGATCATTAGGAAATTAAAGATGAACAGAATAGACAATAAAGAAGAAAAAACAAAAAGCAGAAGTACAGCTATTCAATTAATACTGATGTATAACTGCAGATATAATATAGATAGAAATTCATATTCTAAGAATCTTCTAAAGAGAAATACTGCTGTGATAAGAGAAAAGGGAGCATTAACACTGACCAGCTTTTGAACAGTTATATTTTGCCCTTTGAAGTTCTGTGACAATTGCACTGTACCAGTAATATTTAATTGTAGCATAAAAAATAAACACCATTTACTTGATATAAAATAGGGAAAGTATGCAAACTAGGTAAGTTTCAATTCATGTCTTCTTACTCACATCTGTTGGCAGTTTAAATAATTTTAGTGTCATTAATTGTTATAAAAGTGCAAGAGCTGCTGTATGCTTGCCACTTAGGACCAAAGGCACAAAAGTCTAATTGAAGTAAGTAATTAGTAATTTGTCATTTCTTATTGTCAGCAATTACTTTGCATTAGAAATCCTCACTGAAAATTCTAATTTGAAGTGAGGTTTGCATTTTATTGCTGTCCATCCAAATCAGTTTAAAATTGACAGCTACATTTTCATTTAAAAATGTAAAGATATTAAATATGCTTGAAGAAAGTGGAGCATACTCAGCTCCACAGAAAGGCACATGCACGTGTATGAGCATGTGCACATGCACACACATACACACACACATACACACACACATGCACACACACTGAGCCAACACCAAAGGAGGTGCTTTTATTTCCCCAAAAGGTAGCTGAAGTGGAAATATCATATCATTGTTGCTTCTGTTACACTCCAGGCTTTTGGTTTTTAAATTTACACACTGACCCCTGCCATGGCGCTCTCACCTGCACACAGATGGACAAGGAAACAGCACACTATTAGACTTCTTTCTGGAGTTTCAGCTCCCCTGGAATATATGGATGTTGGACGGTTTTCCATTTGTTCTTTCTTCTCGCTTCACTAGCCATTCAACACTCCCTTTCCTAAGTTCTAAGCACCATATAAAGCAAAGGGGAAACTTTTATCAGCCCTCAAAAATAATACTAAGGAGGCAACTTATAATTAGCATGTGTCCACTGATGTACATTAAATTAAGGACAATTCAGTGAGTCAAGGTTATGCTTAGTTTCTTTCCTAAATGTTGCAGACATGTATATTTTCACTAGATATTCTTCCTCTATTAAAGCATAACACGTGTTTCCTTTAGAGTGCAGCCAGATTTCTTAAACAAAGACTAGCTTTTCAATAGTCAAAATTTGAAATTTAGAAATGAATTTTGCATATTTCTCTCTGCCCCATAGTTAAAATCCCAAAGCGTACAGCATAACTTTAACTAAAAGCCTTGAGTTAATATGTACATACACAAAGGCCCAGTATCTTAGGTGAGACAAACAAAAATTATTTGGGGAAAAGTATTTTAATATACTTATTATGTTAAAGCTGTCAATGGTCATAAAGAACAGATTTGATTTATTAACCTAGAGTTACAATTGCATTAGAGGGCAAAAGACAATGAAATTTTACAATTATGTCTCTAATAATTCAATAACTAATAAGACTGGTGTTGAATGCATCTCAGTATTAATTTAAATAATAAGGTTACTAATTTCTTTTTCCCTAAAATATGTACATGTTAAAATTGACTTGCAACACTGGAAATAATAATGAATTTATCTTATTTTTAAAAATGACACTCTAATCATTAATCTTAATTCATATAATTTCACAGAACAAATTTTCTACAGTTACTCATTTGGTAACTAACTAGATATATCACACATCTGTAACACTTAAGTGAACATTAATTAGTGCTAATTTACAATCAAATTCCAATGGAGAAGCAAATTATTAAGCTTTTTGGAACATCAAAAGTCTTTATGACTATTATTATGAAGAATGCCAGAACAAATTAATTATTTCTGCTTATAAATAATGTTTCCCACATATCTTAAAAATGCATAGAATACTCTAGAATTAAAAGGATGTTAGTCTCATTGTAATTTGGTTTTATGTAGTAATAATCCAGTTTACTTCATTAACTGTCTTTTTTTTTCTTTTTTTCATTGCAGTAGAGAAAAAATTACCTGACAATCCAACGTAGAATTTTTACATTGGGCTTATTATTAGAGATGTTTTGAAATAGATTTAAGAAATTTTACTATACTTCTGTAAGAATTCACTACATGAATCTGATATTGTGCATAATATTCCACTATATATGAACCAAATATTAAATTATACATTTTCTTCCTCCCATGATTCATATTTTACATATTTCTATAACTGTATGCTTACATAAGCCACAGACACAAACTCCTATTCAGTTCATTCTAAAATTGTCTATAATTGCCAATATGGCACTGAAGAGGAGAGAGAATTAACTTAAAATTTCAATAAACACTGATCAATATGCTTGTAAATATAAAGTCCATAAAATTATCTTCCCTTTAAGTGTAGTTATGCCACAGGTACATGTTCCATATTTTGGAAGTTGACTGATCATTTTTAAATTTAGTTAAATCTGTCTCTAATAGAAACATACTAGAAATCTAGGAACTCTACCAGAGAGGATTTATTAAAAAAAGAAGAATAAAAAAAGCAACACCAGTCTGGATTTTTAAACTGTTGCTGTCTCCTGGTTTAGCATTAGCTCACAATCAGCTGAATAAAGAGGTCATCTCTGTCTAAGATGTAAAAAAAATCACAAGCCTCAGTTACTTTACCACTAGCTGTTTGTAATTCAGGAAAATAATGGTTAATCAATGTCTAATCAATGAAGATGTGTAACATATTAGTTTGCAGTCCTTCATCATTCTATTTTCTTGAATTGACTGGGGGTTTGTGTTCAGTATTTAAAGAATCTATTACAATTGAGAATGATCATTCTGCTCATATTGAGAGCTGTCAGCTGTGCTTTCCATGAGGCCACATTACTCTTGTTTCATATGAGATGCTAATATTTAGCTACATCTGACAAACTAGGTTCTACGGTGGGACATTTTATGAGAAGTGCTTAAGTAAATAATTGTATCACTACATGTCACTTGATGAAACTAAAATTTTCCTGACTTTACAATAATCATAAGCATTACTGGCTTGCTGTGGAAAATTAAAAAAAAATGGCTACCTGCTTGAATCTGATCATGCCTGCAGGGAAGGTCTAAGAAAGGCAACTACCACTGATGCCTTTATAAATAACCATAGGAGGTCAGGGGAAGGAAGAGGATTCTTAAATTTTCATTTAAAACAATATTTTTCAATGTAAGCATGATGTATACTCATGTGCAAGCATACAAGCATGCTCACAGTATCTCACAAACACTAGGGAAAAGGTGAACCACAGTCTCTAGACACATTTGTTTTAAGAAACAACATTTTGTGGCTGTTTGCCTTTAAATTGCATTGAAAACTTTAATTGCCTGACAAGCTCCTTTTCCTTACCATTAGCAACAATGTATCACCAATCTATATCTCCAGAAGAAAGAGAGGGAAAGTACTGAAAAGGATAGAGGAGGAGGAGAATCTTGATTTCAATAACAAATAATAGTTCAGTGTGGAGCTCTCAGCTTGAATTACTGTTTTTGTGATTTATTTTGGAAGTTATACAAAAGACAATCATGGAGCCCAATGTCAAAAACTAATAATAATATAGTATTTCATTCTAAACACATTTGGATCTTGATAGTATTGATTTAAAAGAACAAGTTTAGTTTTCTCCTAGTTAGTATCAGTTGCAAGAGCACCCTCTAGTGCCCATAGATTTGAAGTATCCTGTAGAAAGTGGGAAAAAGTCATTTGCACGCAGTTCAAGCTCATTGACACTTGCTTTATGGCCATTATTAAGAAACTTTAAAAAGCTTATCTATCATCACAAGTGACCTAAAAGGTGCTCTTAAACTTTAAAATGTTTTAATATAATTCTGTGATCAAGCATAGTGGAGAAATTTAAAATGATTCAAGGTTTTTATTTTTAGTTCTAATAGTGCATTAACACTATTAGGGTATTGCTTTAGTTTTACATTGTCAAATTTTATGGATATTTTGGGATATATTTTAATTGTCTAAATTTCTTGAATAACTGAGCAAAGTTTAACTAATGACAACACCTTAAAGATAAAGGTTATTTCACACTTGATGCCAAAATGTACAATGAAATATTGAATTTACATTGTTTCCAGTTATAGGGGAAAAGAACTTTATCTTTGAACCACAACTTTTAATGAATCTGATATGTTATAATAAGAAAAGTTATAAAGATGAGTAAAAAAGGAGACCATCAAATTATTAAATAAGTTTTTCTTGTTTTAACTACCTCCATTTCACAAATAAATCCCATTACAGTCTTGAGTATATCAGACTAATGGTCCCCCTAGAGAAAAATTAAAGGAGATGTGCAAAACACTGGGTATGGAGGCATTTTGAAATAGGATTTCATTGTCCAAAAGAACAGATGCAAGGAAGATGTATATTCAATATTAAAGGATGTATATGCATTTTTGAATTGATGGGCTAATTGTATAAAAAATGAAGGAATAAGAGAGCATAAATTTATAATAATAATTTGATGCATGAGCATACTGTATTCAGATAAAAAAGCGATTTAACTAACCTGATCTAAAAAAAAAAAAACAATAGAAATCTCAGCTTTTAACTGAATCAAAAGTGTCAAACCAAAATAGTTTTGTGCTTGGAGAGAAAATAAGGAAAGACAGAGGATAAAATTGCTGGAGGTACCCAATTCCACAGAGATTTCCAATCCACAAAAATGCTAGAAATTCATCAAAATATACTTGATGGTGTTTTTCTCCTTTATACCCCAATTTCTTAAGGAGAAGTAGTTCATACATTTATATCCTGAGGAGTTTCAGCAAATTTCACTAGATTATTTCTAATACATATTTCTAGTAACAATTAGAGTATTTCAAATGATAAGAAAACATTATGCATTTATAAAGGATCAGTCTCCAGGAGAGGCATAAATGCAAGTGCTAGCTCATGTAGAATAAGATCATGATCAAGAAAATACTTGGTCAACATTTCCTAGAAGTTTCTTTTTTGCTTTTTAATTTCCATCACTCACTTTACTCAGACTGTGGAAAAGGCTGTTAGCTGGATGTCTTATAAGTTGGGCTCACCTATCTGTGCGCAAATATTTATAGTCTTCATAAATTACACTTCTACCATCTGTGGTACCAAAATCAAGCACATACTCTAAAAAAAGCAAACAAACAAAGAGGTATGTAAGATTGTCATCTACCTCGGCACAGTGACCAGGGCAGTTGAGCTAGCCCCATGAACATTTTTACTTTGATATGACAGGTGTGATAATGATGAAAAGTTAATGGATTTTTATCCACATCAACTTGATGATCATAGACGTTATTTTTATTATTTTTAAGGAGATTGGTGCTGCATAAACATGAAGGCATATATTCACAGAATTTCTTAGATTTATAGGTTACGGGCGCTACAAAGACTTCTCTCCTTTCTGAGGTAGCTAAATTGAGTTCCGGGCTGGGGATGTGGCTCAAGCAGTAACGCGCTCGCCTGGCATGCGTGCAGCCTGGGTTCGATCCTCAGCACCACATACCAACAAAGATGTTGTGTCCACCAAAAACCAAAAAATAAATATTAAAAATTCTCTCTCTCTCTTTAAAAAAAAATTAAATTGAGTTCTATGCAGTTTACTATGTAGGGGTCTTTCAAATGAGACCACAAAATCACAAATCCTTCCTCTCCTGTGTGGACATTAAAGATCCCATAGCAGTTTTCATAAGAGTAGGGGCTAGTCACTATGCCACTGTGCAAATTCCTAGGAACTACCTTAAAGTTCAACAGCTAGCTTTTCTCCACAGGATATTAGTGTAATAGATACCCTGAAATGTTCAGTATATTTACTCAACTTATTAAAAATGTTCTCCTAATGATTCTGATATATCTTTTTCCAAAGCAAAAAATGAACCAAAGTTCTCCTTAGGTAAAGTGACAATAATGTTTGTTACATGAAATCAAACTTCCTTCCAAAATATTTGATTAGTCTCCTTGAACACAAATGCCTATGGTATTAATTTAATTAAATCTAATTAAAAAAATAAAAACTACCAGTATGTAATAAAAAAAATCTTATAATGCATAATCCATGCTTTCTGATACAGGTAATGTAAAATAAATGATATAATCTACAAAACAATGACAAATGAAAGACTTGGAAAAGGTTATGGTTTGACAAGGTAACATTTTTGAAATCTGGACACTAATCAAATTGATGTAGCTATTGGTGATGCAACACTTTCTGACACTAAAGTCTTTACCACTGTCCAAAACATATAGAAGAGCCCATTGTGATTGCTTAATGTCAGCTTTTGTTCATAAGCTCTTTCATAAAACTGAAACCAGGAAAATGATTTAAGGCAGTTCAATTTGTCTATTTACCTTAATCTTTAACTATTCCCATATGTCTGGCTACATGATTTATGACTCTTCAAAAATCAGTTTTTCAAAGATATACACAACAGAAAAAAGTCAGGCTCCTAACCTTTTATGTGTTGAACTTTTATAGAGCTCTGGAAAACAAAATGCTTTTAGGTTTCATAAAAGGGGAACAAAAACGAAGAAAGGGTATTTTCTTTTCCATTCTTTTTAGTAAATATTTGCATCAGTGAAGATAGAGCATGCACTAATTTCTAGGCATATGAAAAGTCCTTTCACAGGTTCCTCCCAAACATCATGATAAAGGTTTTTGCTTAGATATATACAAAGTTATTTTTTAAAAATGAAGATTCTAAATTTACATCATTGAGCTCCCACAGATTCTACAGTTGAGGAGGGAAAATTGTGCTAGGTGTAATACCACTCAGCAAGGATATATAGAGAATAAGAAATGAAGATTAGGGATTCCTTGACATGAGGAGTCTGGATATTTAGAATATTTAGCTTCAATCACAGGAAGAAAAAAAAAACAGTACTCAGAAAATTTATTCAAATATTTATATTTGAAATAGAAAGTTCTATGTTTTTAATCACAAGATCATTAAATCAAGTTTCAAATAAATTAGAAGATGGAAATAAAAGAAAATTATATCTCTTTGTCCATTTATGTAGCCAATATTTACAAGGTACCTGTTATGTACTTGGAGATAGAAAAACAACTATGAGCAAGCCAAAGTCACAACTATGTCCTCTTGGAACCTATGTAGTTTCAAACTAAAAACCCAGCTTCAAGACCATTACTATGAGGTTATGATTGTGAGCCAGTCTAGAAGTGAAATTTTTTTAGTACCCTTAGTCCTTAAATACTCTTGAGCTCAGTTCTTATGCAAATTTTCTTTCTATAGCCTGTGTTATTTTCAAGGTACACTGTAATTCCCCAGCTGGTTTGCCTAAATTAGAAAATGTAGTCTTCTCTCATAGAAAGGCACAAAACCTTAGAATCTTTACAATGAATATAGTATGTGGAATAGAAAGAAAGAGTTAACATTTGTTACCCATCTAATAATCCCACTTCCAGGCACTTTGCATATGTTCCACACAGACATGTTCACAATATGCAAGCATGAACATTTTCACTGCAAACATTCACATCTTTCAAAAGCAGATTGAATCAACTAAGTTGTTTTATAGAATAGTATAGTGTTTATCTTAACATTGAAGAAAGTCCAATAGAACAACCAATGAATCTTTAAAATTAATTCAGTGTGGATTAATTAACTGTGTAAAACCACTATTTCTACACTTATAGTTAGATAGACAGCATTTTTATGCAGATTTTGTGAGGGTCTTACTAAATTATTAAATAATAAATTATGAGATTTAATACAACTTCCCCAAAGTAGTAGCCTTTATCTTTAAAAAGCATATCAACCAATATGGAAAGAAAATTAACATTCACATTATCATCAAGTATTGTTTAAATATAAAAAACAAATTTCATCAAAATATCAACCAGATGCTGTGCAAAGCTTATCAGAGCATTTTATTCTCAACATCATAGTATATTGTGTTTGTTATATATATATTCATCCATATAATTTGACCAAATTAGCATAAATACAAACTTAAATTTTAGAATCAGCTTCTAACATTCAATGAATTTGTCTCATATATACATCTACCTATGAAACATTGAAAGTATCTTTATACATATGTATGTATAATATTTACTATAGTATTTTTAGTATACTTGTAGTCCTTAAAATATCAATGATTCTACCCTTAAAATTTTGAAAATTAGAAACCTAAAACATGCAAATTAGGTGCTAAAATTTATCTACTAAGGTGCCATTTAAATGCACATATTTTAATGCATTAAAACTGTGATTAAAAAACTCTGTCAATGAGGATGACAAGAAATTTTTATATTGCCACATTAAGAATATTTCATTTTGTGTTTTTTTTCTGTTGGTAGGAAATCTAATTTCTAATCTCATTCCAATTTTAGGCTACAAAATTGTCATCTTCAAGCAATCTGGAATAACTAAACAAATAAAACCACCTAATAATTAAAAAGTATAATGTTGATATGTGTTTAGATGAAAATATACTGGCAATTCTCATAATGTAGTAAAAATCAAACATACTTGTGTAACATTTGGTAAATGGCTTTAATCTGTTTACTTAGAAATCTTGCCACTTAACTTGCTCTTAATCCAATAATACAATAAGGAAAAAAACAATGTAATAGAAATAAGAGAGACATCACAAATTGTGTGTTTATGGATGGTTACTTGTTGTTCATTAACCACATTTTAGGAGAGTGAAGTAGATGAGCATTTAACTATGCATACACAAATAGAAATATTATGCAACTTTAAATATTAGAAATTATTTTTAAATACAGTAATTTTAAATGCATTTAACCTCCAACAAACATGATTATATTTTGCTGTTCAACTCATTTGAACTAATACATTAAAAATTATTTCAAACAACAAAAAAATCTTATTTAAAAATATATTTTAAAAAAATTCCTGGCTTTTTTTAATTGCTCTTTTTTAAAACTTCAAGTATGCTTGAGAAACTGACTGTGGATCATGTACACAATGTAGGGTCAATGCTGTATTGAATTTCTAGACCATTTTCAGACTACCTTCTGGCAATGGAAGCATTTTGACCACTGAAACTCCCTATGGGTATATCTAACTATCCTGGTACAATGTACCATTCCCCATTATTGATTCTACAACAAACTGCTGTAGATTATTCATTGATTGAGTGTTTAAATATATTCTTTAAGAGCAAATAGAGGACTAATCTGTAAGCAGTCACATAAAATAAAAAGATCAGCAGAATCTTTACTTCAAAGATGCTTTGAGCTACAGCACTTAATTATGTTCATTCTTTGATTATATTGTGTCATATCCAATAAAGATATGTAGGAATTCTATTTCTTTATATCACTTGATTCTTGTCAGCACTTCATTTTACCATGTAAGGAAATTAAGATAGCACCTGGCAAACCAACCCTACCCAGTTAAAGCACCCCCATTCGTTTTTGGGGGCCTGGATCAATCACAATACTCACCAGAATGTTTATTTAACCAACAAAGATGCCAACAGTGATTCTATATTTTCTAATACACATAAAACTATCAGGAAATACCTGTATGTGCATGAATCTGCATTCATCTTAACTACATGGTATTTCAAGAATAAGATTAAGGGCCTCTTGCACAGTATTCTTAAACAATGCAGAACCTGAGCGAGCATGTGGTGGCATGTGTGAGAGAGCAGACAGCTCTGCATCCCTTCACAAGGTCCTTTTGTCAATGTGTATTTAGGACAGCTTTCTGACATGAAATCCCCTCAGCTGCAGTGTTGATTTCAGGGGGTTCTGAGAAAGAGAGAGCAAGAGGCAGAATACTTTAGCTCCTTAAAATGCTTTTTCTACTTTTCTGAAAACTAGAATGTGTTTCTGATTCTCAAATAGTGACTTTGTGAGCATATATCTGCTGTACCAAACAGATTTCTTTTTATTTAAATCAGGTTAGTAGGCTTTGAATATTGTAACACATAAGCATTTAGAAATGTTTCAGAGGAGAATAAAATCTTTAAAATATCTGTGCTTTCAAAAAATAATATAGAAACATGTATACCACAACACCTGCATTTTAAAGGAAGTAAGAAGAAAGTGCCGTGGAAATATTTTTACAATCATATATTATTCACATTTTTAAATTTTATTCTTTTGTAAAGCATACTTTTAGTTGGTTAGGTTCTATGTAGGTTCTAAATGAAGCCCCCTTTTGTGTAACAAGGAACAAAAGAGGACAGAATGAGACAGTGTTAATATCAATAAACATTAAAAGCCACAATTTTGTCTAAATTCTTTTTCTAGAATGCAACCAAAGCACTTTTTGAATGTTGATTCTTTTTATTTACTTCATTATTTTCAATATAATAGTAGCATAGGAGGCTATGTGAAGAAAGCTATTCATTTGTTGCTTTTCTAATACAAAGTTCAGAAGAATGTAGAGATCATTCTAACTAATGAAATGCTTTGTTGTTTTTAGAGATTACTAAATATGGAGGTAATTTATTGCTACTGAAAGTTTTCAGTAATATTGTTATTCAAGTGAAAAATAATCAGGTAATAGAAAACAATTTTAAAATGCAAGCAAACAACAGAAATAAATAAATAAACAAATAACACCATGGTTGATGTCACATTGCAACTCACCTCTCTGATAGTTTATAGAGTTCTTTAAGTGTAGCAATCTAGTATAGGTAGGCACACTTTGATTGTCTGTTCAGTCCCACAAATGGATGGCAGGACCCTGTTGTAGTACTCATGGGTACTTTCATCAAAGAAGACTCATCAAAATGACTAAAACAAGGACAGAGGCACAACATGAAAAGTACAGTGTATTGCTCCTGTAGGAAGGGTAGATGAGAGGTAGCATAAAAACTGCACTGCATGGAAAGAAGAATATTGCAAGGTGGAAGACCTAAACATACAATGACTAATGCAATAATAATATACATTAGAATTCTAGACAATGTGCTGAGTGTTTTATTTGAATGATTTCATTTAATTTCCAAGACAACTTCAAAAGTAGTGGTGATGATGGAAATAGTAATGCTTAGTGGTGGGGGTAGTCCCCTCTAGGGGAAAAAAACCCAAAACACTCCTCAACTAAACTATGAAGCTACTCAGAATGGGCTAGAATTCAAATCTATAAAGTGTGACAGCAGAGCTATCATCTCAACCTGGTTCCTGGTACCTTGTGTATTGTGTGGCTCTGAATTAGAAGGAGGTAAATTATTTATACTTACAAAGGATATTGGCATGGGAAAAAACTAAACACTTGATACTCCAACTGAGAAACAAATATTCATGACAGTGAGAAATTCATTTGGGGGATTTCTGCTATGAGCTTTTAGGTCATTATTGTGATTGTGCTCCTCCAAAAGGTTGGACTTTCTTTAGTCCATCACTAAAATCCTTTTTAATAATGTATTAAAAAATCCCTCTAATTTGTGACCCAAGGAATATGCAGTTAGTGACATTCTAAGCAGTACCCCAATTATGAGCATTCCTAAAGGTCCCAGAAGGTCTAAGTGTGAGATCCAAGACTGGCACAACGTGACATACTCTACAAGAGGTAAACATGGAGGTTTGGCTGAGGGAATGTTCAGTGAATGTTACAATAACCCTACATTTCAAAAACTATTCTGTGCCCCATTAGTATTATGAGTAACACTGTGAATCACCCACCTATTCCCAAATTAATATAGGACAGAAAATTGTAAGACATATATGGACAAAAGTCAATACAACCAGAAGTAGACACAGCAAGGCACAGCACAGCAGGGTCTCCACCACATTGATAGTTATGTCTCTATATAGTTCATGTGCTTTGAAATTCTATCTACTTTACATATTTAAAAATATTCAATCGAAGGGGTCCATAGGCTTTACTAGACCACCAAATGGAACCAAGGCACCACAAAGCATGAGAACTCCTGGCAATGGAACAGCTTTAAATCAGTAAAGCCAGCTTGGAATGCCAAGCTGTAACGTTTGCCAATGACAATCATTCCCCCTCAGGGTAATTAGGATCCAGAGAACAGTGTGATCTGCCGACCAGAATACAACCACCACGAGTAGAGTTATCCTTGTTGCTATTCAAAAGACAGAGACCACATGAATTAATTGATGCTGAACACCCTGAAACAGAGTGAAATAAAAGTCTACTCATATAAATCAGGACTTTCCTAATACAGGTGAAACAAGTAATTATTCCAAATTAAAGCACCCTAATTATTTTAGTCTTCTTTTATTAGTTCTTCCAAATATTTCAAAACAATTACCTATTCCTTCAATATATGAAAATAAAAAAGAACATCAAGGATTGGATGTCTGCGGCACTCCCTTCTTTCTGAGAGAGTGAGGCATGCCAACACTCACATATGAACAGAAATAGAAGAAAACCGAGCTAATCTGTCATCACTTCCATCCAGATTGGGGCAAAATAATATAACATGGCTAAATCACAATGGAAAGGATTCCAAAGGTAATTTACATGTTCTGGGGAATGCATTTCAACACTGGAGTGCCTGTGAATTTGTCTGACATTCTCAGATTTAACGTCATAATAAATTTACACACACATACACACACACAGCGACACAGAGGCAAGTACCCCTTTTTAAAAGAAATTAAGAAAACAATACTTTCCCTCTGTGTTATGGTTTAGATATTAGGTGTCTCCCAAAGGCTCATGTGTGAAACAGTGCAAGAAATTTAGAGTGAAATGATTGGGTTATGAGAGTCTTCAACTAATCTACTGCAACAATCCACTGACAGGGATTATCCATAGTCAGGTAAGGTGTGGTTGGAGGAGGTGGGTACCTGGGGATGTGCCTTTGGGGTTTATATTTTATCCCTGGTGAGGAGAGCTTGCTCTGCTTTCTCTCCACTTCCTGGTGGCCATGGCTTTCCTCCACCACACACTTCTGCCATGGTGTTGTGCCTCATCTCAGACACCAAAGAATGGAGTCAGCTGTCTATGGACTGAGACCTCTGAAACTGTGAGCCCCCAGATAAACTTTTCCTCCTCTGATTGTTCTTGTCAGGTCTTTTGGCTGCAGCAGTAAAAAAAGCTGACTAAAACACTCCTTGACTCTTTCCTCAGTAATTTTGACTTTTGATTTAAAATTAAAGTAAGCAATTTCATATAAAATCTGAGTTCCCCAATAGTAACTTTAGATTAGCAATGAAGTTAGAAACACAAATAACAAATATAAACACAAATTGATCAAATTATAAGAATTTAATATTTAAAATATTACATTTTATGATATTTGTTTGAAATGGAGATATCACGAGAAAGTGCATTCCAATTCATAACACAGTGTGTTTCTATAAATTGGAAATAAATCAGAAATACCCAGGCCCATGATGAAAGTTTGAAAGGGGCAAGTGTGATTACCTCCCACTATTCTACCAGCAAGTCCTGTGTCTTTCAGGGTTTGTGGACACCTGACCAGTAATTTATTTATTTATTTTTAATTTTTTATTACTTATTGGTGGACCTTTTTTCATTTATTTTTCATATGTGATGATGAGAGTCAAATCCAGTGCCTTACACATGCTAGGCAAGCACTTTACCACTGAGCCACAACCCCAGCCTCTTGACCAGTAATTTATAATAGTAGACTAATGTTCTAAGTTTTATTGTTTTAGGAGTTAGATTTGCACTGAGAAGTAAAGTGAATATTAAAAATTCAATAAGTAATTATTTTTCAGTGATATTGATTTTATTCACATTTCATGAATGTGATCTATGCTTTGTTAACAAAAATGTATAGTTTTAAATCTAAAAGTAAATTATGCAGTTTTGAAATATTGATTAAAAAAACTATCTTTCCCACAAGCTTGTTACATGGCTCAGTTAGAGAGGATGGGCAATATTTTGTATAACATTGAGGTTTACTTGATATTTTGTTTTCCCTCTTTTTTTAAAGAACAATGATTATTCTTCCCACCAAACTGGGAACAAGAAACATAGAACAACAACAAAAAAAAACAAAAACGTCAAAACCCAGCCAAAAAAACAAAACTAAAAAGTAAAAACATCCCAGATTGTCTTGGAGTTGTAACAGGCAGGTTACTGTCTCAAGTTTTCAAAATCTTTGGCTTCCATATTGATGTTACCATGCTAAAAAAACTAAAAGGGGCACAAAGAGAAGAACAAAGGTTTACCTATTAGGATCCTCATAGATCTTGAATCTTTCTTTCTATCTATTTTAATTGGTTTACTGACTTATTATTGAAAGGATCTAACGAATGTTCTGAAAAAGCATGAGTTAAACATGAAATATCAAGGTGACAATGTTATGTTATCATAGTTTATATATCATAAAGTATGTGCAAATTATCAAAATTTTTAATAATTTGATAATTTTCTTAAAAATAGATAATCTCAGCCAATTATTAAGAAATGAAAAAGTGCAATTAACAATGTGCCACTAATATGTTCAATACTAGTATAGATTTTATGGTACAATTAGTAATTCAATGACTTTAATGAAAGTTTTATAGACAAAAAAACAATTTACTTCAAAACAATTTTAAGCTGCTACCACAAAGTATGATTTGATCCTTTGGCTATAATAAAACCAGAGAACATACAATTGAAAATTGTTTTTAGTTTTATTAACAAGTAATGTATAGTTTCTTTTAATTAATAGCTAAAGATTTTGTCATGCTTCTTAATATTAAAAAAGTAGTATAACTGGAATTCAGTTTGCAAAAACTGAAACCTGATTTCTTCTTCATATTTGGTGTTTGAGAATTCTAGGGCGGTCATATTTTAAAAAGGAGCAGATAAATGTTTGAAGTATTCATATTTGAAGAAAATACAGTAATATATGAAACCACAAAAGAACACTCCAAATAATGTTTTCCTAAGGTTTAATTTCAACTTACAAATTTTAAATGATGATTGTAATGCCAATCCAAGTTTTTGCTTATTTGCAATGCACAAAATATTTTTTATAACTTGCAGGTGAAATATTCCTTTTACCACAGTGTTTTTTACCCTTATTTATTCTCTTTTTTTAATATTTTTCTCCCTTGAGTCTTTTTTCTTCAACAGTTTAACACGTAACTCCTGGTTCAGCTATAGAGCAATCCTAGAACAATAATGTTTCAACTTTCAAGGAAGAACACCCTTCTTGAGTTGGTAGAACTCCACTAGCTGGATTAGATCCATAAATCTAGTGTGGCCATCATCTAGCGTGTGGAACATTTCACCATCATCTTCCACCTGCAATAGGAAAAGCAACAAGCTGGTAAAGAGGGTAAAGAATCCAGAAGGATATTGGTTGTTCCACTGCAAGCTATGTCTTCATGCCAAAAATGACAAGTTTATAAAACTAAGGAAAGTGCAGAGAATAGCATAGCATGCCCACTTCTTTAATTTCACTTACATTTAAAAGAAGTATCAAATGATCCTTGGATAAGAAACATGCCTCCATTTTCTCTGCATCTAATTCTCCCAGAGTTCTGTTTAGTTAGGATAGTTTAACAATTTTGAGTCAATGAACAGAGAGAAATCTGTACTATTCAGTGTAAAAGTAGACAGGAGATTTTAATGCTTCCATGTACAGAAATTAATTTCTATTTCTAAACATTGTCTACTTAATGCCTCAGTATATTAAAAATGACTAGTCATATAATTTTTTCAGCAAATTCATTCTGAAGCAATAAAATATTATGCTAATGAAATGTCAGTTGACTTTTTTTGTTTTGTGGAGAAGTCTTCTAGCATTAAAAGCTCATACTTGCTGGGGACACTGATCAAATAATCAAAGAAGCAGGGTTGATACTCTATATGGCCTCTGGATGATTTAAAAAAGAAGCAATTCAAAGGGAAGCATTAGTAATTTAAATAAGACCTTCCTGAAAGTAGATTGAATCTGTTTTACTCTGCCTGATTTCAATGTGCATGTCACATATGTACAAATGTGCACATGCTGACACACAACAGCAGAAGCAAAAAATAAAAAACAAAAACAAAAACACAAAGCAAGTTGTGCCAGCCAAAATCAGAGTCACAGATATTTTAAACATGTTCCCAGGATTATTTAAAGTCCACCAATTTCACAGTTCCTGTGTTTCTATACAAATAATTTAAAACAAATGAACTACTAACAATAATAGCAAAAATGTCTTTGAGAGAAGAGAAGAGAAAAGGTTTTAAAATAATGTTTTTTAAAAGAATGGTTAGAACTCAGAAAAAAGAATCTTTAGTGGTCTTTTAACAATAGATGTCATGGGGTCTATACAATATTGCTAAATCTTATTTTGTGGAAAAAAGATAAATTTAATTTTTACAATTCCTGTATTTCTCATATTGTATTTCTCATATTAATTCAGGCTCATAAAACCATTTCTGCCAAACTTAACTCTGGTCAAAGCACAAGCACCTAACATTATATTTAATAAAAGGAACAATAGAAAAACAAAGTTTCCAAAAGCTCATGCATTAAGATCATATACAATATACGAATGTGAAATCACAAATTACTTAGTGGTATAATTTGAAAGTGTTTTATTTTTTGTCCATGACTCATTGACAGGATGAAAGTTTTGGGGTTACTCTGACTACCCCTTACCAAGAAAACTATAAAAGGAGAGAGGAAGAATTTCAATATGTTTCTACATTTACTCACAGATTTCTTAGAAACATAGTATGTAACAAACCCAGGATGTGTACTCATAAAAGCTGTAGCTTGGATCTCCTTAATTGTGTATTCAGTGGGTATGATTATTCAACGTGTTGAATGATATGTTACAACATAATCTCATACTACAAAACTGTCATCAGTGCTAATGTAATTTTAATATGATAAATACACAGTCTATTTGTGACATTGTTTGCTTACAATACCCAGCAAAACATTTCGTTTGCATCAACAATTCATGTTGTCCTTTTTCCACTGGGAAATTGGGTATTGCCATGTAACTACCAGAAAGAATAAGGGATGAAAACGAATAACGGATGAGTGTGTGTGTGTGTGTGTGTGTGTGTGTGTGTAAGACATAATGACTTACAGTAAAATCATTTTTACCCTCTTTTCTACACTTGGTCTGCTTTCTTCTTTTGATTCTGGCTTCTACTGTTACATGACAGAAAATAAGAAATGCTATATCCTTAAAATCCATCTTTAAAATTGTTTATTAAATGTTTAAGTAAAAATGTTTCAAGTTAAAAAAATATACCCAACCGTGCACTTTAACCTTGAAGAATGCAGTGGGAAAGCCTCTATTAATGCCAGGTTACAAAAAGAAGACGTGGTCTAATGGTCTCAGAGAAAAAGGCTGCTGGGTATGGATTCTTATTTACTGTCAATTCAGTGAAAAGCCAGTTTTGTATTAATTACTGGCAAAAACACTGTGTAAGTGGTCCCCATTGGTAACTTCAAAACTAATCTCACTGTGCCTGGGCAAAGAGGCAGCCAAATCTGAGGCATCACAGATGTCTGATGAAATTATCCATTTTATTTGTGAGACTCTGACATTACATCATTGGGAGACAGGACAAAGGGCATTTCACGGAAAAATTAAGCAGTAAGTCTTCCTTCTCTCAAGCAGATCACCACTACCACCTGGTGGACTACCTGACACCTTCACAACTTTCCAAAGGAATACCAAAATAATAGAAACAGGCATGATTACTCTGTACAACTATTTTCTCCAGGTTACAAATTCATAAATAAAGGGAATTATAATCTTTAAAACATTTAAATCATTATTTCTTGTTTTTTTCTTTTTCTGACATCACTGGATTGTAACTGTGATCACTGTTCAAATTTATATCCAAAAATTGACCATGCTCCAAGCAGAGAAGTATATTAAAATCCTTTCTTATTTAGACTCTGATGAAATGTTGACTTGTTATTAATAATCTTCCATGTGAAGATGCATTTTTACCCAAATGTCAGTATTAAATCTCCTCAAACCCTTGTCATCATCTTAAGTCAACCTTTGAAGATAAAAGATTCTTTCTCCAGTTGTTTAAACTGACAATGGTTTTATTTCTCATCCAATCCTCAATAGAATGTTCTCATTGTACTGCATTTGGGAAGGAACTTAGCAGTATTAAAGTACCTGAAACTGAGTAATGTGAGAAGAAAATCCTTCAGATTATAAATCTCTCATAAAATATTTTATGCTTCTCTTGTTTACTCCATGGTATCCTATTAAAAGATAACACAAAAAAATCATCAAAAAGTACTATTTTAATAGATTCATATTTTTAAGCTGTAAATATTTAGAGAAAAAGCAATAGAGATGTAAACAGAAATAAAAGCAAACTTTGAAAACATCAGAAAAAAATTTTTACTTAATATACCCTGCATTATACCTAAAAAGAATTACAATGTATAGGATAATGTCATAATGTTAATCATTTTAGAATCATATTAATTACTTGTTCAAATTGAAGCATTGATACCCCAAAACAAGGTTAGTTTTTTCCTCTCATGAATTAATATCTAAAATTCTAGAATTGGCACAGAATGTATAACATTAGTGCTCCTAGTCAAGAACAAAGAATACTATTCTCTTCTCTGTTAATTTATACACAAATACTAAGCACACTCTGTGTACTGGGTATTATACAGATATTGCTAGAATTCAGTGATAGTCACTCTTACAGAACAAAGTCACTTCTGTGTTATAATAAGCAAAATTAAAAACACTTGGTGTCCACTGAATAAATGATTATTATTTACTGGCAAAATCCAAACCAAATCCAAAATCAAAACCCAAATTCTACTCAACACTAAAAGTATCAAACTTACCCATTCATAAGTCCTTGCTAAATAATCAATCGCTGAGCGTCATCTCTGGAAATCTTGTGGTGAAACCATGGCTGGAACCAATGGATGGCTAAAGAAATAAAACGAATGAATACAAAAGTTTGCTTGCAGTGACTGCAATTTTACTACATATATGTCCCTCATCACTTAGTGAACACATGTCACTAAAGTCATGTCAAGCTGTGTGGTGAGCCGTTCCTGCGGACTGTGGTAGCCATTACATGATGGCGCTGGCTCCGTTGTGGTCTGTGAAGGACAACTCCATATCAAAGAGAGTTGGCGTGTTCCCAGCTCCTTATCAGAGAAAGTTGGCGTGTCATTTTCTAGCACCCTGTGAGAAAGGTACACGTGGCAGCTTTGCATTGGGGTTCGCGGTGCTTTATTAAGGCTGGGAGGGGCATCCGAGGTAGGAGTAGAAGAATTATTAGAAGAATATCAAGGGCCTGAATAAACTGCTGAAAGAAGATTCCTGAGTCGCGTCTTCCTTGCGGGCAAGGGGGTCGCGACAAGTGGTGCCGAAACCCGGGAAAAAAGAAACAAAAAACACCCAGGAACCAGAACTTTCAGCGGTCAGGGAGGTGCACCGGTAAGTCCCAGGTAATGTGGGACCCGCTGTTAAAAAGCGGGAAGCTCCTCTGTAAAGAGAGGGCGCTACATCTTATAGCAATTGCACTCTGAATTTTTGTTCTCTTTCTGTGTATGTTCGTTTTGTTTTGTGTACTTTCACTTTCGATTTCTGTGTTTTCTTGTGTTGCGTCATGGGTGCCGTGACTTCAAGTCCACTTCTTCTGGCCTTAGATGGCCTTTTACGTTCCAAGGGACTGGAGGTGAAACGCAGTACCTTGGAGAAATTTTTTACAGAGGGTAGATACAGCTGCACCATGGTTTGCATTTTCAGGCAGCCTCACTACACCCAGCTGGATAAATTAGGCAAAGACCTTGACTTTGCTCGTGAGCAAGGCATGCTAGAGGGCGGGGTGATACCCCTCTGGAAGATGGTCCGTAGTTGTCTTATGGATGGCCGATGCCAAGAAGCGCTTGTTAAAGGGCAGGAGGTTTTAGAACAATTACATGAGGAAAAATCAGAAACAACAGAGAGTGAAGTGTCTCAGGAAGAGGGGAGTGTGCAGGGCGTGGAGAACGGGAGGAGACTGTATCCAGATCTCAGTGTGATGCGCACGCCCCCATGCGAAAGTGGGTCAGAGGTAGAAGATAATAAAGAGGAGGAGCTGGAGACGCTGTCTCGGCAGCTAGGGAGTTTAGGTACAGGGAACAGAGATAAGCAAGGGCTCAAGAACGGACAGCCTCCCGATCCGCCTCCGTATGGTGGGGGTGTTTCAGGCTGCCGCTGCTTTCCTCTGTTCCTCAGGGCTGGCATATCATTGCTATTGACATTAAAGACTGTTTCTTTTCTATTCCTTTACATCCTAAGGACTCACAGCGTTTTGCCTTCACCCTTCCCTCGTGTAATCACGAGGAACCAGATCAAAGGTTTGAGTGGGTTGTTTTACCACAGGGAATGTCTAACAGTCCTACGATTTGCCAGATGTATGTAGGGAAGGCACTCGCACCTCTCAGACAAAAATATCCTTCCATCAAGATTATTCATTATATGGATGATGTATTATTGGCAGCCAAATTACAACAGTCAGTTAATGAGGCCTATAAAGACTTGGTGAAGTTGTTAGCTCAGTATGGATTACATATTTCACCTGAGAAGGTTCAAAAAGGGGATTCTATTCAGTATTTGGGAGCGACGATTAGATATGACATGTTAAAACCACAAAAAGTTACTATAAGAACTCAAGATCTCCAAACTTTAAATGATTTTCAAAAACTGTTGGGAGATATTAATTGGATAAGAGGTTATTTACATATTCCTAATATCGTGCTCCAGCCTTTGTATGCTATTCTTAAGGGTGATCCAGATCTTACTTCCCCTCGTACCCTCACTAAAGAGGCCAGAGCGGCCCTTATAAAAGTAGAAGAAGCTATACAACATGCTACTCTATGCAGGCTCCAGAGTGATAAACCTTTCCAGTTATGTGTACTTGCCACTATGTGGCAGCCTACTGGAGTACTGTGGCAAGATGGGCCTTTACTATGGATCCACCCACATGTATCCCCAGGAAAATCTTTAGAATACTATCCTGATGCTGTTGCAGCGTTAGCACTTAGAGGGATTCAACAGAGCATTCAATTTTTTGGACAAGCACCTTCTTCTCTTATCATACCCTATTCTAAAGCTCAAACTAATGTTTTGTGTGCTACTCTAGACAACTGGGCCATTCTATGTTGCTCGTTTCAAGGGGATATTGATAATCATTACCCTTCTCATCCATTACTCCATTTTGTTAAAGAGCATCCCATCATTTTCCCTAAAGTAACTTCACCCACTCCAATTCCGGGGGCTGTTAACATTTTTACTGATGGCTCTACGTCTGGAATGGGAGCTTATGTGATTAATGACTCTCCCCCTTTCCAGCATCAATTTGCTCCTGGAAATCCACAATGGGTAGAACTACAAATTGTCATTGAAGTTTTTAAACAGTGTTCTTTTCCTTTCAATCTCATTTCGGACTCCATCTATGTGGTGCAGGCGCTCAAAATTCTGGAGGCTGTAGGAGCTATTAGTGACACCCATACTGTGTCTGCTTACTTTAATCAGCTTCAACAGCTTATCCGTAGCCGTACTGCCCCTTTCTATCCAATGCACATTCGGGCTCACACCTCTCTTCCTGGCCCGTTATCACAGGGTAATGCCTGTGCTGACTCGGCAACTAAAAGCCAGTTGGTATGCTTGGCCTCCTCCTTAGAAGAAGCTAAATTGTTTCATCACAACTTTCATGTCAATGCTATGACACTGCGTAGACGTTTTTCCATCTCCAGAGCAGATGCTCGTCAGATAGTATTACAATGTCCCCATTGCGTCACATTTCTTCATCCTCCTACTTATGGTGTAAACCCACGAGGATTGAAGCCATTGGTCGTCTGGCAAATGGACGTAACTCACGTGCCTGACTTTGGTAACCTCAAATATGTACATGTTTCTATTGACACATACTCTGGAATTATTCATGCTTCTGCTTTATCGGGAGAAAAGGCACGTAATGTTATTACTCATTGCTTAGAGGCATGGGCAGCATGGGGTGCACCTGCATCCCTTAAGACTGATAATGGACCTGCTTATACGGGCAGACAGTTTACATCTTTTTGTTCTACTATGGGAGTACAACTTGCTCATGGGTTGCCTTACAATCCTCAAGGGCAAGGCATTGTTGAACATGCCCACCGCACCTTAAAAGAAACCTTAGAAAAACAAAAAGGGGGAATAGGAGTTGACCACACTCCTAAAGAACGCCTGTCCTTAGCTCTTTTTACCATTAATTTTTTGAATTTGGATATTCATGGCCGCTCTGCGGCCGATAGACATGTGTCCCCTCAGCCCTCTGTGACTGGCTATGTTAAGTGGAAGGATGTTCTTACGGGCCAATGGAACGGCCCTGACCCCGTGCTGACATGGGCACGAGGATCTGTATGTGTTTTTCCCCAGGATCGCACGGAGCCGCTGTGGATCCCTGAACGCCTGACAAGAAGAGTCTCGAGATCTACTAACCAGCAGCAGGAGGTGCCACAACAGTCCCATGATGAGGAGCTTCATTCTGATGAGTGCTCTGGCTCTGATGTTAGTGCCAACGGTACAGATGGCACCAATGCAGTGGTGGGCAGTGGCACGGGCATGGCCAATGCCAATGCCAGTTCATAGTAATTCTAGTGTCCTCCCCACTCTTTTTTCTACCTCATGTGAGATGTCTGCTCCTTGTACCTCTCCTAGAGGGGACATGGAAAATATTTTTAATCAGTCTCAAGTTAATCTCACAGGAGTTTTTTGTTTCAGTCTTGGGAACACTAATTGTATTAGCCTTAAGACCAAAAATTTGACTAACAGGGAGGACCCATTGCGGTCCAGTCGAGTCTCAGGGAGTATTCTCAGTGCTGTATTGAGCCAAGTAGTTTCAGGGAAGCAATCAGGCTCAGGGACCCCCGCAACTAGCTCTGTTTTAAACATAACTACTTTAGCTATTATCTCCGAGGTATTTATCCCAATGCCTCCTTCTTCTAATAGTACTTGCTATGCCACTCATTTCATGGCCTCTCCCTACTGTACCCCTAATTTTGGTTTTCCCCCGACATTTACGCCTTGTCAGGATCATTCTTGGGAGAAACATCAAGTTGCTAAAGGTTTCTCCTTTTCCCCCCCTCTAAAGAGATATGTTTATAACTTTAACAACAATGCCAACTCCTCTACAGGAACAGGTTGGTCCTGGTTTCAATGGCTCATTTCCAATGAGAAGGGGGCTTCAGCCGATATTTCCGCATTGGCTCAATTACTAGGAGCCAAAAGTTGGCTGGCTAATGTTTCTGGCACTACCAAGGAGAGTGAACGAGGTAATAGGCTTACATCTGTTTCGTTCAACTCTCTGTTACATTATGCCACATTGCCTCCTGCAATGGTCTGTATCCAATCCCCGTTCCTGTTCCTTTTAGCTAATCACACCTCATCGGGGATGCTGGATTGTTCTATTATTACCTGTTTCTTATCTGAGTGTTGGAATGGTTCTTGGACTGTAGCAGTAATTATGAAAATTCCAACTTTTGTCCCAATCCCAGTCACTGCGGATCCAGATAAATTTCCAATTGTAGAGCTACTTAGAGTCCGCAGAGATTTTGGAATCACAGCAGCTATAGTGACACCCGTGGCGGCATCTGCTGCTGCAGCAGTTACGGCCGGAGTAGCCATGGCCAGTCAAGTACAAACTGCTGCCACTATTAATCAAGTTGTTCAACAAACGTCCACTATACTTGAATCGCAAAATGCGATTAATCAACATAATTTGTCAGGGATTTAAATACCAACCAGAGAATAGATTTTCTTCAAGCTCAGGTAGAAGAATTGGCTGACCTAGTACTTTTAGGCTGCATTGACCAACGTGCACATTTATGTATAACCTCTGTCAGATTTAATGATTCCAGGAATGCTTCCCACATCATTGGTGGATATCTGGCCGGAAATTGGTCCATGAAAGCGGAAGACATGATCCAGTCTCAACTAACCCAGATAGCTGTCTTGAATAGTACCCGTGTCGATCCCGTGACTCTGGGTCAATTCACCAATTGGATATCTTCTGCCTTTTCCTTTTTTAAGGAGTGGGTGAGAGTAGGCATTTTTGGTGCACTGTGTTGTTTTGGTATGTTCCTCTGTTTGTGGTTTCTCTGTCGCCTTAAGGCTCGTAGTGCTCAAGATAAGGCTATGATCATACAAGCTCTTGCTGCTTTAGAAACTGGCAACTCGCCACAGGTCTGGCTTGCGCATCTTAAGCACTAAACTTTTGACATGGTCATTGCACCCCAAGTTATTATAACATTGCACTGGGATTGACATGTCTTTCCTCGTTATTCTCTTAGTGTCAGAAAGCCCTTGCACTCTGCCGGTCTTGCTACCATTGCACGCAGATGGGTTTCTACACTAGTGCCTTTGACATGGTCGTTGCACCCCAAGTTATTATAACATTGCACTGGGTACGACATGTCCTTCTTTTGTCTTTCTCTTAGTGCTGGAAAGCCCTTGCAGTCTGCAGGTCTTGTTGCCATTGCATGCAGAAGGGTTTCCACACTGGTCTTTATCTATCACTTTAAAGTCCGTGCCTTTCTTTCAGGGTGCTGCCAACTTGTTTGTAGTTGTACTTCTGCATGGCCACAGTTCAACCTCAGCTATTCCCTCTTACTCACCATCGTCACGATACAGGATGTGAGGCAAGGCACTGCACTTGAGTGATCCATTGAGAAGAGGGACCTCAAGGGGAGCATGTCCTATTGCATGCGTGTTTGACGTGTCTCCGCCCCGCCCCACGAAAAAAGGCGTCGGCTGATATGGTGTCAGATCTGGGGAAGGCGACCCCTGGGGCTGGCCCATACTATGCAGCCACTTTTGCACAGTGGGATAGGACCTCTACTCTCGCCTGTATTGTCTTAGTGAAACAAAAAGGGGGAGCTGTGGTGAGCCGTTCCTGCGGACTGTGGTCGCCATTACATGATGGCGCTGGCTCCGTTGTGGTCTGTGAAGGACAACTCCATATCAAAGAGAGTTGGCGTGTTCCCAGCTCCTTATCAGAGAAAGTTGGCGTGTCATTTTCTAGCACCCTGTGAGAAGGGTACACGTGGCAGCTTTGCATTGGGGTTCGCGGTGCTTTATTAAGGCTGGGAGGGGCATCCGAGGTAGGAGTAGAAGAATTATTAGAAGAATATCAAGGGCCTGAATAAACTGCTGAAAGAAGATTCCTGAGTCGCGTCTTCCTTGCGGGCAAGGGGGTCGCAACAAAGCTGCCCATCAGGTCAGTGACCATGGCTAGGAGAAGACATTCCCATGTTTGTGGCAGAGGTCTGTGAGGAGGCAGTGGGGCTACTGTGACTGCCCAGGTGGAAACATCTTTTTTTCTGAGCAAGGAATGGGAAAACAAATCTCAGTTTTGAGGGTGAAACAAATTCAAATTAAAAATCCTTTCAAGAAAGTGAAATTATGAGTACCCTCCAAGCGAGTCCTTCTTCAACTGCAAGTGAAAGAGCTTTGGTGGGATTTTCTATAACTCTGCTTTTCTGACCTGAGAAGTCCATTGCTACCAGGGAGTTCTCTGATATACTTCTCTGAAAAAAAAATTTGAAAAACTAAAAAAAACAGAAAACACATGCAAGTCATGAAAATCTTCAAAAGTAATTGTTTACTGTTTTGCTGGCAATATGCTTCAATTTGAGACTGGGATTCCCAAAGTGGCTATCAGGAAATTAAAAAGTTAAAAGTACATATTCAATATAAAATGATGCTATGGAGAACTTTGCTAAATAAGTTCAATGGCTATTTGTTAGGATAACTGAATTAAGTGCTGAGTAATGTGATGAAAATCTTTGAAAGTGTGTCTTTCCCCTATAACAAACCTCTTTTTCACATTATCTCCTAATATGGCAAATCTCTGAGAAAGAAATAACCCTTCCTACTGGCTATAAAGAAGTAGCACTTCTGAACTCATCTCTGCATTAAACTTTATGTCAAATCCACCAACTTTGAAGCCACGATTTTATGATTCAAAATATGTAAAAGCTATTACTTAGATTGATACACATCTTCTTAGAAATAGTACTCATGTTTTATAAAGGTGCAAATTGAAATATGTGCTTTGAAAGCTTATCATGTCAAGCTTCATTTTATTTGGAAAATGAAATTTAGCAGAATAATAATACATAATATTAGATTTTATATTAAAATTTTTATGATGGGGCTGGGGTTATGGCTCAGCAGTAGTGCACTTGCCTGGCTTGTGTGAGGCACTGGGTTTGATTCTCAGCACCACATACAAACAAAGGACTGTCAAAAACTAAATTTTTTTAAAAAAATTTATGATGTAATATATAAACACTTTTTCATTTTTGAAGAGATGGGTGGCCAAGTGGCGTCCTATTTTGCAATCATCTTTCAAGAAACAGGCATGCTATCCCACAATAAGTCATGAGTACTAAAAAAAGAGAAAATTGCCAAACGCTCTAGTTAAGAGTCTCACATGTCTCATACTCTAGGAAGATAACTTAAAACTAAGCAAAATTTAAAAAAAAAACTAAATGGAAGTGTGTATCACTTATTCTTCAATAATTACTAAAAGAACAAAACCCAAAGTGAAATTACACTGGTAAATTATGAGCCAACCTGCATCTGGAGACTTGTGGCTTTCACACACACACATTCTCTCTCTCTACCTTTGGAAAAGATACTATAGTCAAATGTGGGCTTCAAACAAAATCTTATCCTCAAGAAAAAAAAAATAGGTTTTGTTATCACTGCCTCACACATCTCATTTTATTAGCATCTGTTAATTTCTCTTCAAACCATGTGATAATGGCCGACAATCTTATCATGATCCATCTATATTTCTAGAGATCTGGCATGCAATCTTCCATTTGTTACAGGAGCCTTTATAACTGACAGCTGCTCTTTCCAGACAGATGCTGTCTCAGTAATCTCTATTTGCTGTCACGCCTTAGTTTGCCCTTCTCACCCCGTGATCTTCCGTGCTGGGCTGTGGACCAGTTGGATATACTTTTGCTTTCCCAAAATTAATGGAAAGTTTGCGCCTGCCCAAATCAAAGTATCTAACTGGATCCTAATGATAGATTTATCTTTATAACATCTTTAACTTCACATGCCAAGATGGGTTCTATAAAGAGAAGTTCCTGATAACATAAAAATACTGTGAGGAAAAAACAAATAAACAAGCTTTTGTTCTCTCCCTACAGGGGACCAGATGTTCAATAAGATCCCATGTTCCATAATTATTTGACAAACAGAGAATACACGACAATTAAAGAAATTTTCCATTTGCTACAATAACTACACTAAGAGGAAATAGGAGTGTAGTAAATGTTGTCTACTGAATGGCAGGTGGTGGATGAAAAATTAATAGTTTACCTTTGGTGGACAAAGACGTGGAAATAAAGCAAAGTCTGACTAATCCCAAAGGTCATTTTCAGCTCAATTTCTTTCACATAGGAAAGCAATGCTGGTAACATTCAGAACTGGCTCTATTTCTCAAATATTTGTTCATTTTTCTAGCTCTTCTTAGGGGATGAACAGGGTAGGCCCTAGCAAAATGAGCCATTATTTTAATTGCATAGCCTTTCTCTCTAAGAAGGGAAGCCTGGGTGTACCCTGGATTACCCAGGCCAGACTCTGAGACTGCTTGTATCCACTTTTAGTGAGGTTTACATGTAAAATGGTTTTTAGGCAATATAACTACATGGCAACTAGCCATGCTTTCTATGTCACTCTATTTGAAGGATCTTGATAAACCTGCAGCTCAGAATGACTGAAAAAAAGGGCAAAAAAATTCTCCAAGTATCGTTCTCTCATCTGCTTCATACAGAGCCAAAGGACACCCCAGATGTAAGAGTCAGGAGATATGCAACTACCCCCTTCTTTTACACTGCAGGATACCAGAGATCCAAACAAGATCACACACCTTATGGTAAAAATAGAAACCAATATGTCCCATCTAGGGTTTTTTTCTAGTGCCACATAGTGGGAGGTATAGGAAAGAAACTGCAGCTTAGCATGTCTATCCCAGGGTCAAAAATAAAGACTAAAAGGAACTGAGCAGACATTTTCTCTGGATCTCCTCACTCTAGCCAGGAACATATTAACAGACAGTCCTTTAAATGAATTCCTCCTTTACCATTAAATGAACCAAATCTATCTGGCTTCCTAAAATATCTGCTGATGATTCTCATTTCAAAAATTGATATGAGTGGCTGTCACATAGTATTATGGCTAGGTGCTCCCTTTGGTATGAGAACTGTTGTTTTGTTTCTCTTCTCAAAATATGGACAAGTTTAAAAGAGAATACTGTTACTTGAGAAAGGTAACTAAATTATTCTAACTTTTCTATGTAACTCACTGAAAATAGTTCCTGAGTAGAAAGCAGCAGAGACAGATGAGGGGCACCAGCACCATTCAGGTCACTGATCCCTCTGTAATCAACTAGAAAAGTAGGTCTCTCCATACACACAAAAGTAAACACAAATACCTCCCCAAACATCTAGGTCTCCTTCACAGACATTAAGAATAGCATAGATACAGTTCTCAGGTGCTACTTTCTATGATCACAACTTCTGTGTAGAACAAGCCCTTACCACGAGGCATTGGGACCTCTTTCCCCTATCACACCTGATTCCAGTTAGATTCACTCAAGGAGCAGTTCCATTTACAGATGGGGTTGAATAAGCAAAGACCAGCTAAGCAAACTCAGATATGCCATGATCAACAGCAGAATGACTTTCAGTGGGAAAAAGTAAGAATAATATCACACTTGTATGCTAACAAAAGTAATGAAAATAGAAAGGACTTTATTTATAACAATTTTTTCCTATGATTAAAAGGACACTAAATAATAATTGCTTCCAAATGTTTGGCTGCTATTAACACATCCATGCTAATAACTCTAGATTCTAAAAGAAAATTTGGAGGGATTTAGGAAAGGATTAAGATAATAAAATTCATTAGTTTTTTATATATAGATGGATTGAAAGATAAGAGTAAGCTGACAAACTGTAGAAAATATTCACCTTAAAGTGATTTCTACTATAAAAATTCATTACATTGTTTAGTTTCTTATTTTAGGGCTTAAAAGTAATATGATACAAAGATGAAAAGTTATTCTTCCATAATTTAAAGCAACATAACTACAAAATAGTGGCTATTTTTCTATATCATCTATTGGGCTTCGTAATCAACATTATTTCATGCCACATTCCTGGAACTGAGCATTTCATCTGGCACATTACATGTTGGTAAATGTACCTCCCTTGGTCACAGTCAGGAAGAACACATATTTAACCTAAGTGGAAACACAGTTTTCAGAAATGTGCATTAACTGATCTGTAACACAGGCACATACATCTGAATTTCTAATATACTCAATATTAAGGAGTGCAGGAAGAATTGCAGAACATAAACTTTAAGTTCAGAAATAAATTTCTGTGTTAATGCACAGGAAATTAAAATTAAGTGCTAAAGAAGGTAAAAGATGTACCTGTGTGTGTCTGCAAATAAATATCCAAGTTACATTTGGTAAAACTCTGAGAAGCACTGCATTGTTAATGTAATACATGACCTATATTTTGACTTGTAGTTTTTGCATTTCCTGGAAAGCAGTCTGCTTTTTAAGGACCTGGAACTTAAAAAAAATTACTGCTAGAAAGCCAGAAAGTAAAAACATACACATGGGTATATTACAGTTTTTAAAATTTGAAATCATTGGCGTCTCTATAATAGGCTACAACAATCTCAGAATCAGTATTAAAATAAATAAGCAAACCCACAATCAAAGAAAAATAATTAAAAAACACAATGCCAAGGAAAATCTTCTACAAATTATCTTATTAAGAATCTAATCCTTAAATGATGTAATGACATAGAATATACATTCCTTCAAATATTTAAAATATTTTACTAACATAAAATTATGTATTATAATTGAATATTTCATATATGTCCTATGATTTTTATCATAGACCGTACACATATGCTATCCAAGTATAAAAAATTCAATATAACATCATACATACAAAGTATAACTTTACTTAACAAAAGGAAATGGTAAATATATTTTAGTATATAATTGTAATGTAATAGAAAAATAACATAGTATAAATATAAAATAAAATGTAGGTTCCAAAAATCGATCCTTACTATGGGTAATATACTCTGAGAACTGCAGCCACTTCTGCCTTGATATGGAGGCACATAATTCTGGTACAGCTGCATGCCATACTGCAAAATAAATAAACAAAAACACAATGTTACAATTTTTACTTTACTACACTGGTAATTCAATTAAAATATTCTTTCATTAATCATATGTTATCAGTATAAAAAATAATTTTGTGATTTTCCTTCAAACAGACAAGTAAAGCAACCAAAATTTTGACAGAAAATCTTTTAATGCCCTTCAACAATGCATTTAAAAAGATATGTTTTTTACTTTGTTTGTTTTACTGAGGCTCCCAAATTAAGGTCTTGCTCACTAGTATTACTTTATACTGGTATTACTTTATACTGAGACTTACGTTTCTACTTATATATTTACATAGTTTACAGCAAAATCATTTGGACTGGTACCTTGTCTCATGAAAAGAAAGCTCATCTGGGAAAGGTGTCATGCTGTACATTCCAAAGATTTAAAAAACCTCACATATGTCCTAAGCAACACTGAAAAATTCACTGTCATTCTGATGATTGATGAATTAATTTGTCTCTTTGGTAAAACTATAAATTTGGCCCTATCTGGAAAATTCTTGGCTCTATATCATTCTTGATTACATATTCTTATAACCAAGAATAATTATTCTTATAATACTTTTGGGCTTCACATTCAGAAAACCAAACCACTGAGGAGTCCAGCTGATTTCAGAGTTTCAAAATACAATGTAGCAGATTAGAAATGTGGGGTCTTCACTTGTAGGAGGCAGCATATGACAGACTGAGCCAGCTGGCCATAATGGGAAAGTAGGAGGTCTGGATTCTAATGGGATTATTAGTTTGAGAAAAATTAAGACTGTTAACTGTCATGAGCAAACTTGTCCTGAAGAAATCCTCATCTGAATCTGGAAACTACTTCTTTAGATTTAAGTTATTTTGTTGAGGGGGGGGGAGCAATTATATTGACAGCTTTTAAATTTTTATGATTTTAAATTATTTATATTTACACATATTTATTTACATTTTGGCTACACTCCATAATTCTTTCCATTTCATGAAGATATAATGAACTTCATGTTAGGTCTCAGCAGCCCTGTTCCGTCTACTGCTTCCACCTGCATGATGTTGGCTTTTGGCAGGGTGGTCATTGTGTTCTGTCACCTCGTGGCCCCAGCAGCACCTGAGCCAGCAGGTGCTGGGTCTCAAATGGGCCTGACAGTGGAAGCATACATGGAAGGTGTGGAGGATGACTTTGAAGAAGAATGTGCTGCTGTTGATTCCATGTTGGCCCTGATGAACTACCCTTATCACCTGGAGGAGAATGACCATCTCCATGCCTGCCTCCAGGGGCTGCCAGAGTCCAAATGATAGGTAAGATGGCAATTCAGTGGCAGGTCTAAAAGCACCCCCCCTAAAGGTGCCAGCCCTTAGGTTCTTCAAAACCCCAATCAGGCCACAACACTGCTTCCTGGGTCAAGCTCTAGCCTAAGCATCACCACCTAGCTCAAGGTTTCCCAGTGGGTTTGCCTGCCCATGCCACCCTTCTGGCACCTCCCTTTGGCCCACCTAGGCCAGCCCCTATTGACCTGCATCCCCTCTGGCACCAGGTATGGGTCTGTGACCCACATATCTGTCTACACAACTTCTGAGCAACACCTACTCTGCCAATTACTTGAGTGTCCACCTTAAATGGGCTTCCTTCATGTACCCACACAGGTGCACAGACACACACACTCACAGACATGCATGAGCACGCGTGCGCACACACACACACACACACACACAAAGAGTACTGCATAGAAAATATTGAATGACACCATGAAATCAAATCTTACCCATAGGATAAATTTTATATAAATAGTTCAACAGTGCTATTTCCTCTACTAGTTCCTTGAAACCAATTCTAACAAAGTGGATATATTTGGTAATTAAGCAAACAAAAAAAAATTGGGAGAGGCGATTAAGAGAATTATTATTTCAAGATTTTGCTTCTAACATGAATACAAACCCACACTCATTTAAAATTCTCTGTGCTGACTTCTTTATCCAATTATTTCCCAACTTTTAAAAATTATTTAATTCAAGGTTTGAATGACATTAATGGGACCTAATGAAATTCACTTTAAATTAACTCTAACCCTACAATAACTTTAAAAAGAAGACAGAATGGCTTAATTCCTAGTCAAGTTCATTATGAAGTATAGATAATAACCTCAAACCAACACTTTCACAAGGAACATGACCTTTGGGAATTGAGGGTGTAGCTCATTGGTAGACAGCATGCAAGGCCCTAAGTTTGATCCCCAGCACCACAAAAAGAGTAAAACAAAAAAGAAAGGGGGGATGATGGGGTGGACAGAGAGAACTACTATGGATACTTATAATTGCCCATACTGCCATCAACATAAAATATAGTCCAAATAACATTCTGCTTTGTCAACTTCTCAAAAAAAAGTTTAATTGTGTTTCCAAAGATTATTATGAAATTTATCTTTCCTTCAATTTGAACTCAGAGCTGGTATGGCTCTGTGAACCTATACTCTTGAAGTTGAGGCAGGAGAATCCCTTGAGCTCAGGAAATCAAGATCAGCCTGAGCAACATAGTGCAATCCCACTTCCAAAAAAGAAGAAGAAGAAGAAGAAGAAGAAGAAGAAGAAGAAGAAGAAGAAGAAGAAGAAGAAGAAGAAGAAGAATACAATTTAAACTCTATGTTTTAGTTCTAAAATTCTGATGTCATTATTTAAACAAGGAACAATGCTAAATTTATAATATTTCTATTCTTGTTTCCATTTGGTGCTATATTCTTGACTAATCACCAACAATGAAAAATAAAAAGTAAAGAAAAGATCTGATCATATTCCTTTTGTTTATTTTTATATATCTGAAGAAAATCTTTGTCACATGACCTACAGGACACAAAAAATGATGCAACATTATGATTCTATATCCTTACCTAGACTTATATGAAGCAGGTGTTCAAAAAGGGTCCAACTGTGGTCATCAATGAAATGATTCTTCAGGATCAACAGCTGGCTAACATCTTGAGCTGTTATGTCACTGGGTACCTCTAAAGCCCTGCTGGTTTCATCTTCACTGTACACTTTAATCACCTGTGTAAGAAGAAAAAAAGAGAGCTAAAATATTCTTGTTTGTTTTTTTTAAATAAATTTTATTGAATACATTAAAGGTATACAACATGATGTTTTAAGATAAAATATAGCTAATTAATTAGTTATTATAGTGAAGTGAATTAACATATCCATCATCTCACATGGTTACCTATTGTGTATGGCAAGAACAATTTAAATCTACTCATTTGGTAAAAATTCCAAAAACAATGACTAACTTAGTCCTCATTATATACATTAGACCTTTGGAAATGTCAGTCCTATATATCTGTTAGTTTGTATCTTTGATCTATGTCTCCCATTCCCCTTCTCCTCACTCTATCCCTATTTCTGTATTTTAATTTCTTAATAAAAGAAGATACCATATGCAACTGAAATCATGCAATATTTTTCTTTCTATGTCTGGCTATTTCACTTAACATAATTTCCACCAGGCTAGACATGTTTTAGTGAATGACAGGATCTCCCTTTTTTAAAGCTTACTAAATATTCCATTGTGTATTTTTATGTGTATATACAACTGAGTATATACACACATCCACGGTTCTTTTTATCTATTCATCCTTTGATGGAACATTTAGATTGTTTCCATATCTTGGCTATTATTATTGATAATGTTGCAATAAACATGGCAGTGCAAATATCTTCAAGAAGTAGTGATTTAATTTCCTTTGGGTGTACCCAGAAGAGGGATATCTGGGTCATATGATCATCCTGTATTTAATTTCTCTAGAAACTTCCAAACCATTTTCCAAAATGCCTGAACTAGTCTAAATTCCCACTAACATTTCCCTTTCTTTATATCCTTACCAATACTTCCCTAATCTTCAGAAAAGCCATCCTAAGGACTTTTTGGTGATATTTCATAGTGGGTCTACATTTCCTGATGGTTAGTGATGATCTGCACCTTTCCATATACTCGTTGGACATTTTTTCTGTCTCCTTTGGAGAAATGTATGTTCAGGACCTTCACCCATTGTTTTTTCTGCTATCAGGTTGTAAGGATTTTTCCTTTATATATTAACCTTCATCAGATATGTTATTTGCAAAGATTTCCTTCAATCCATAAACAACTTTTTCACTAAAATATTGAATTAAAATGACATTATAATAAGCCAGTTTACTGGTTGAGCTGATTATACTAATTTTCTTATACATTGAATGCTACCTAACCAAAAGTTATTTGTCAAGGTCACTTTGTCCAACAAACTCCATTTTTTTACATTGTCTAAACTAAAAGCCATTCAATGAGTATTCAAAAAATTTTCCCCACCACTTTGTTCTATTTAAAAATCTATATATCTCTTATCAATACTTTAAGTTTCACATTCCATATTTAAATCTTGTACATAATCCCAGCAATGTTAGTGATTTATTCCCAGGTACACTTATGTAGTATGGAACAAAATCAGACTGTTTGAAAACATTTTTCCATTTCAGGTATAGAAGTTTGGGCAAATACTGGATAGATGCTCACCACATCCTTTTTTTTTTTACTCCCTTGCAATTAATGTTGCCAGCTGATTGAGTTTGAGTCAGTGGAATGTGTGTGTAAGGACTGCTGCACTTCCAGGATGCCATAAAATTCTCCCAAATTTCAACCCTTTTTTATCCCCCCCCCCACTGAATGGAAACAGCTGTGTGGATTGCCCAAGAAAAAAGGAAAATCATGGGACAGAATGAGGTTTTGTCCTTAAATGATTTTGAGGAAGATGTTTAACTGAGAAAAGTCATTATGAAACACTAACATGAGCAAGAGATAAATTTCTATTGTGCTGATTCACTGTATATGAGGATTTATCTATTAGATAAGCCAACGTTATCTTCAATCATATAGAATCAGAGTTTTATATAAAATACCCCATCAACATTTATCAAGCTGTGCTTTGGACTAGAATTTCCAATATTATCTATTTGATGTGTTAATTAAGTAAAAGAAGATAAATTTCTATGACAATAGTATGGTAAGATCACAGATAAACACACAACTGGGAAATGAGAGGAAAATTCAATATAAGAAGTATGCCTATTGTAAGAACATCATTGAAATGTCTGCATTTTTAGAAATTTGAACAAATGCTAAACAAAATGATATTCAATTTTGTCCTATCAATGATTTTTTAATTATACTTAATGACAACATAATGAAATAATTACTTTCCTACAATGATGGGAGTGATATAAAATGGTAAAACTATTTTGTAATCTATTGGAGAATATTTATTAAAAGCATTAAAAGGTCTATTCCTTGAACATAGTAATTGCACATAAGCAAACTATCTCAACAAACTTGTGCTAAGGGTACAAAATGGCTTTGGGCATTGACATGTCCAATGAAGTATTATTTAGAATTCTGCCAATTTAAACATTCAACAGTAAAAGAAAGGTAAACTTTCATTGAATGGAATATTATATGGTCCTTAAAACTGTTATCCAAATAAACTACCTAAGAATGTGTACAAATTCTTAAATAGAATAGTACATATTTACTTGTTGGCTTTGGATACCTGGCACCACTCCTCTTTATGGCACCATTTTGATTTTCTTTTAAAGCACCATGCTCTCCCTCACTTGCAATCCCTGTGATTCTGGCAGCTCTTTCTTCAGCCCAAAGATGGTGTGCTGGAGCTGCTGCAACTTACCTACAGGAGCTGACTGTTAAACATTCAGAAATCATGCAAGTCAGGCATCTTCAAATTAGCCATGATGGAAGTATTTATACTAAAGAAACTAATAAATGCCATAAATACTAAGGCTTTTAAAAAGCCTTTTTATTCTTTCTAATTTTTAAAGCCAATTTATAAGTGCATAACGGCCTCCACTCCAACCTCTGTTCCAAGGTGGAAGGTATTTCCTAGTTTGACCAATCAGTATCCAGATGCCCCTGACAGCAGTTATTATTTAACAGAGGCAAATGACTTACTCAGAGCCAGAGCCAATGCAAATTGCTATTCCATAACCGTAGAAGACACCCTCTTCTCTACTGGGCTTAAACCTGGAAAGACAGTAGGCTGAAGCTGTGACTGTTAATCATTGTTGGTATATAAATCATACTGAAAAAATTTAAATGCTTGTTTCAACCCAAATTCTTATGTTGAAACTCTAATCCCAAAGTGAAGGTATTTGCAGGTGGGATCTTTGGGAGTGATGTAGTCATGAGGGCAGAGCCCTCCTCTATGGGATTAGTGTCTTATGGAATTGGTCACTCTGTGATAAACACTTGCAATCCATTCTTTCTTGATTGCACATGTGATATCCTCCACCTGGAATATATTTTAAAGTTTAAATCACCAATAACATGTTTTCTTTGGCCAATTCCTACATAAATTTGACCACAGTTCCAATAGAACTGTCTCCAGAAAGTCTACCCTAACTACCCAAGGCTTTGTAATATGCCCTTTCACGTGATTTTTAAAATTATCTGTCTATGTGTATTTCTCCTCAGGCATGCTAACAAGCTCTTTTAAGGAAAATCTCAATTTATTCACCATGTATGACTGTATCAGGAGGAACTAGCCTGGGCGATGCTGGCTTAATAAAAGTCTTCAAAGTTAGTGAACTTTGGACTCACTGTAAACCTGTCAGCATTTTGCTCATAACAAGTACTCAAAACCTATTTATAACATTTACTTTAGAAATATTTTCTGTCATGAAGTATGCGATTTTTACTTGAAATTTCTATGCTTAGAAAATTAAAATTCTTTTCAGTAGAAACAGGCAATTTTTCATCATAAAAAATTTTAGGTAAGAATTGACTCCAGGTTGCAAATCTGAGTTTTAATCTTTGAGATGGCCATAAAGTCATCTGAACAAGATCATGGAAATATGTTTTGAAGCCAGTTATGATTGTCTACAAATCTACATTTACTTTGTTACCTAACACATGCAGGTCACTAAGATGCTGGGATCTTTCTGTAGTCTCAGCATAGCCCAGGTTTGCACCTGGGTAGACTATATGTGCAAGTATTGCATCTGTGCTAAAAAACTGGTGGCATTCTAAAGGATGCTCCCACTATACATTCACGCTGTTGTAGTCAAACTGATTGGACCAAGCATGGTGGGTGCTTCTGGCAAAAGCAATGTAAAAATGCCCACTTCTGAGAGGACAATAGGCTGCCACTCTGGACTGCTCCTTTAGGTGGAGCAATGGTGAGTCACTGCTGCAGCTCCTTGTTACACATATCAGGCCAGAAATGGGGAGAATGAGCAGTGGCTACTGCAAAGGTTCCCTTCACTTCCTCACTATTCCCATGTATTTTCTTGCAGGAAACACTCATCACCTGTGATCATAGAAGCATGCCTCTTATTTTACATGCTCTGTCTTCTACATTAAAGAGGCTAAGAAAATGTAAAACTAGGGCATTCTGAAGCCTCAGCCAGAGTAGAAAAGAGGGAAAGAACAGAGCAGAAGGTAAAATTGGGGAAAGTGAGAAATTTAACTAACCAATCGGGAAATGCCATTATTTTGTTCAGATTATGTTACTGAAAATATGCAAAAAAATTGCTGAGAATTGAAAGACACAAATTTAGAGGGTGTAGGCCAACTTAAACTTCTGGCATAAGCACACATATTCATTTTTAAAATAAATAACGTCTACTGAGAGAAAAACTTAAGACTTTTGTTTGAACTCCATTTCAAACCCTTATTTTTTAAAATTCTATTTAATGCTGATATTTATCCAAAATACACATTTGTCTATTAATGGTATAATTACACCTAGGTTAATGTGTCGTTCACATAGTAGGAGTTTGATCTACACTGGAGAATTTAAGCTCCCTACATCCCTGTGAGTTTGCTATTTGAAATGTGTTTCCCTTTTTGACAGGAAGCGAAGCTAGGACTTCCATAGATTGATGGACCAAGGTGATACCATGAGAAAGTGCAGAGCGGGGACTCACGTCTGGGTCATTCTGACTTCTGAGTATGCACCCCAGATTCTGAATGACTGTGCTTTCCTGCCTGCACCCAACCCCCTGGGGACAAACAGAGCAGCATGTCATGCACACTGTTGCCCACATATAACACATACTCTACACACACTCCATGCCCAAGGTGCAGCCATTTCACACACACGCACACACGTGCACATGTAGAAATGCACAGAGGACACTTTTAGGAAGAACACACTTCGTCAATCTAGTCATTTAATAAATGTCTACTGTGTGCTGATCTGACTAGTTCTGCTGAACCTTAGGCACAATGGTCACCAAAGAGAGGCAGGAAATGCCACATCCTGAGTGTCTAGCATATGCCAGACTCTATGCCAAAGGAAGTCTGTGGTCATGGTGACGTGTGCAAGACTGCACATATATGCATGCGTACACACACACACACACACACACACACACACACACACACACACACACAGAGCACAGTCTAGGTAGAATTTGTCCTGGGCTATCACTGCTGGGTCCATGAGACTTAGGGACACTGGGACAGGTATCTGAGAGTGCATTATTTGATATAGGTGGCTGGGGGAGGTGGAAACTTTGGAGGTTATTGATCCTACTAGTTCAAAAGAACCTAGACTGCCCAAGTGAGAGGAAGGCCCCAGAAACCCAGCGCTGCTGTCTGCTCATGATTTCTGGTTTGGAGCAGAGAGGGTCCAGCCTTGGGGTGGTGTATCCTGCCAGCCTCCACAGGCTCCAGGGCCCAAGCTACCTCTCTGGGCTCCAGGGACCCAGGGTGAGAATCTCTGAGCTTTCCCACGCTACTCCATCACTGCGGGCCTGACTCAGCTCCACTTAACTTCCTGGTATGGGAAATGGACAGGAAATTAAAGATAACTAGGTAGTTTGAGAGGATTAAGGATAAGGGAGAACAACATAATCATGTCATAGTTGCTATGGGACAGGAGAACACACCAAGGAAATGGAAATGGCTTCAGACCAGTCCATTACAAGGACAAGGGCAAGGCCAATAAGCAGACCACAGAGTCCTGAGGGGGGAACAGAAACGTCAATCACCAGGGAGTTGTCCAATGCAGTCCAGCCTAGCAAGGCCATGGGCCCAAGGAGAGGAAGACAGACCAGGCTGTTGATAGGCCTAAATGGGGCAAAAAGCTGTTCTGTGCCTGCTGGCTGGGGAGAGCCTTGGTCAGAGAGAGGGAGGAGGTGTTCCTGGGCTTGGAGTGGGCCGTCCTTGCCTAGGGAGCTAAGACAGTTCCTCCTAAGTACTAATTTGGGAAGAACTCAAAGCCGAAGGACTCCAAGCATGGGAGAATCCCTGGTCAGTTGTTGAGAGCCACAGCCCAGTCAGAATGACTCCTGGCATTTGCCAGAGAGAATGGTTGAAAGGTGACACCATCGAACCATTGAGATGATGATTTGAGTTAAGCTGTATATAATTGCTATGATGCTAGGTTGATTGAATTGTATATTTGACCTTTACTGTGGGCGATAGGGTGGCTCTTGCTGTGTCAGGCCCCACTACTTTGGAGTTCCTGTGAGTCCCTGTCCCCCCCCCAGGGGTTCACGGAGATTAGACAGAGCCAAGTGTAGGGAGTGTGTTCCTGTGTGGTGTGTGCAGTGCCGGTGAGAGTTGGGGAATAAAGAGTTACTGTTTGAATCTATAAGGCTTTGTGGCAGCTCAGTTATTATGCCCAGCCAGACTGCAGCAGTCAGTATCACATTCTAGAAAGTTCCTGGAGCTGAAAGTTCAACTCCCAGTCCTGAACCATCCTAGCTGTGTGGCCTTGGACAAGTCACTTCCCCTCTCTGGAGTTGGATCTTCATGTTCACAATGAATGAGCTGTTGGAAGAATTAAATAAAGTGTAGTAACAGCAGCTAATATTTACTGGGTAATTCACCTATGAACTAGCACAAGGGTTGGCAGACTTTCTTTCTGCCTGGGACCAGAAAATGAACATCTTATGCTTCGCAGGTTTGGAGTTAATGTTGCAACCGCTCATCTCTCTTTTTGTAGCACAAACCAGCCATGGATCATGGGTAAGCTAATCAATAATGGCTGTTTCCAATAAAACTTTATTTATAAACACAGGCAGCAAAACAGACTTGCCCGGCAGTTGTAGTTTGTGGACCATTGAACTAGCCACTGTGCTAAGCACTTTTAACTTATCTCATTTGATTCTCACACAACCCTGGTAAGTAGATACTGCTATTATTCCCATTTATCAGGTGGATAAACTGAGTTCTCAAGCTAACAAGTAACTGGCTTGCTGTTATAAAGCCAGGAAGTGGCTGAGCCAACATTTTAACCCAAGTGGTTTGGCTTCTGAGCCTCTGGTGTTGATCTTTACAGGACACCCTCCCTCTCAGATTAAGAACAATTATAACAATCCTAATTATAAGAACAATGCTAGTCATTGCTCCCATTTGCATGGGACTTTACACATTCCCAAAAGAGCAATCAGAAACACCAGCAGTTCTCCCTCAGGAGCCGCAGTGCACTGGGGTGTCCTCATCCGTTGTACAGTGTCAAAAGTCATTTGTTACTGATAGTTTTTATAAATGATTTACTGCTGTTTTAATTAACAACAGTTGACCCAACGTTATCCTTCTAATAATGTCCCTCTCACTCCCTTGCTTTCAGATATATTTCCTGGAAAGAGCACAAAAGGGTGGGGGTTTCAGCTACCTTCCCAAGAATGCCTGGAGGATGGCAGTCCAAGGCACATGGTCTATGAGTCACTCAGAGGGATGGCAACCAGTGGTCAATCCAATCTGGTTGTCATCAAGGGTGGGGCATGTGGGATAATTGTTCCCATGAGATAGCTGAAGAAAGCAAGGCCTTTAGAAATATAGAGAAGAGCCTGACATCCCAAGGCTAGACTCAGACAGAAGCTATCATCTGTGGGAAGGGACAAGTATTACATCAGAGAAAAACACGAGGAACCAGACAGAATGCTGTTCAGACCCTGACTCGTCCATTCTGTGTGACCACAATGGCTCTCATCTGGCCTCAGTTTCAACATCTATAAAATGAGGATCTTGCCAACACCACGTCTGATAGTGCTTGTTGTGAGGATTACAGGAAATAATAAGAATGTCTAAGGCTGCTGGAACAGAAGACTCAGAGAGAAGAAAGGGGAAAGAACAATATTTAAACTATGCACCAGGACAACTCCCAAATGTACCTCAGGAAAATGACTCTCAACAACTTAGAGATGGAAACAACCATCTCCATTTTGTAAAGAAAGAAACCAAGTCCTGCCATCCTTTAGCTAAAAAGCAATGTGGCTAGAGTAATGTGGCTAGTCGGACATAGTAACATAGGCCTGTGACAGGGGAGGCTTTGGCAGCAGGATTGCAAGTTGGAGAACAGCCTCAGCCACCTTTTTTGAGGCCCTGTCTCAAAATAAAAAATAAAGAGTGCTGGGGATGTGGCTCAGTGGAAGAGCACCCCTGGGCTCAATCCCCAGTGCTGAAAGAAAGAGCAAGAAACAGAAAAGAAAAGAGGGAGGGAAGGAGGGGAAGAAGGAAGGAAGGAAGGGCAGAGGGAGGGATATAACAGAACTCCCAGTCCAGAGCACCAGGAGAATTGTCAGCTTTTGGTGATGTGAGTGGAAAATCAGATTGGAACGCAGAGAGAGTCATACACCCAACAAATATTTATTGAACGCTTACTTTGTGCCAGGCATGGATCTCATTTTTGAGGACACAACCCTGATCAAGACAAACCCATTCCATAAAATTCAAGAGGGTAACTAAATCAACTCTAGGGTCCCTTCTATGTTATGGTACCATTCTAACTCTGCCATGATCCTGAGCCAAGTAGCTGCTCCTTACCTCGGTCTCCTCTCATTCAAAACCCTTCCCAAGGGAAATCAAAAGGAAACTGTCTACCCAATGCTTGCCTTTCACCCAGCCCTGGTGTCCTTGTGGCTTCCTGCCCAGCCAAGAACAAAGGCTGAAAGAACTGTTTCTCTGGGACAGCATGTGCCTCCCTATAGGGTGTGGGGGCTGAGGACCCCAGCCTGTCCTAGGCCTGACCTGAGGGAGCCGTCTCTGGAAACAATGGTCAGAGGCATCTCCCCCAAGATCTCCACCAAGGATGGGAAGTGGGGCATAGGGTGGGCTGGACTGGGCATTGTTTGGAAGGCACATTTACTGGTCGAGTTGGCAGACAAGCTCCTGGGATACTGGAGTGAACCCAGGAGAGACAGCATCTTTCTTCCTCTTCTCTAAAACAAAGCGACTGTTTCTGTTCCCATCTTACCTTGCAGGAGGCCTTAGAGCTGCAGAGCTGAGCCCTTCTTCTCCAGCCAGCCCAGGCCAGGGCACAGCCCTCCTGCCACACAGGAGTCCCTGTTCTGGTCCAGGAGGACGACACCCCTGCTCCCTAGCACAGGCCGCATTTTATGCACACAAGGGGCGGCAAAACCCAGGCATGGGACACGTCAGACACTTGTGCCATCAGGGGCAGCAGAAGACTTCTCCAATTGTCGGCCCAGGAATCGAGGGGCCCCATGGGTGCACATCCCACCGAGAGCAAGGGGGCACTCGGGAGGCGGAGTGTTGCCAGGTGCTCAGGGGGTGGCCTGCTAATGCACTCTGTGGCCAGCCAGGTAGGTGGCCTGCTCTTCTTTCCTACTGGGCCTGAGTGGGGGCCGTGGGCACAGCTCTGCAGGGAGCACAGGGGAGGGGGTGAAGACCAAGGCCTCCCAGCAACTGAGAGAAAACAGCAAACCCTCAGCAACCAAGGAACTCACTCCAGCTCCTGCCCACCCAGCCCTGTTCTCCATCACACACGCACCAGCCCTCCTCGTGGCCACATTTGTTCTGCAACCCCCTCCCCATGCCACATCTGGGAAGGGCCTTGCTGGGCCTTTGGGCCTCTCCTTTGTGTGAACCTCTGCTTTGATCATGTCAGCCACAAGGAGGGAGAGCATTTTGGAGGGGAAGTGGAGAAGCAAGATTGCCCTTTCTCTGCCCCTCCTTGTACACTTCTCTGGGGCTCCAAAGAGTCCAGCTGCTTGCAGAAAATCCTCCAGCCACACAGGAACCCAGCGTTCTGAGTCCTGACCCTCCATGGGCCAAGGCCTCAAGAAATCCCACTGTATCAAGTGGAAGAAACTGGGGAATGGGCCCTCACATGACAGAGAAGCAAAAAGCCACCTGTTTCTTCTCCATCCAAGCTATGTAGATAAATATAACACCCTCCTATGACAGCCCCTGACTGTTCCCAAAGCACTCCCCATGTGCTTCTTCATCTCATCTTCCCAACAACCCTTGGAGGAAGGGATTATTCTTGTCCCCATTGTACAGATGAGCAAACTGAGGTTTCCACAAGCAAAGTGACTTCCTTGCTCCAAGTTGTCCAGCAAGGGAGAGGTGGCACCAGGACTTGATGTTAGCCCATGGATCTCAAATGTCTCCTTCATCTGCAGTGGAGAACTCGGTGTCTGGACAGGAGAAGACTTGGCCTGCTGCAAAATGAACTTGACCTTGCAAAATAATACGTACTTATGGACTCCTTGGTTTGTGAGGCATGGTCATGTTGTGCTGATGTTAGCCTGCCAGGGCTCCGAGCAGTCCCCAGTCTTGACAGTTTTTCCACAGTACCTCTAGCTCTGACCCTGCTCCTTGGACCCCTCACTGGATGCCACCTGACTGGCATCAGGAGTTGGGGCCTGGGCCTGCCTCCTCGGCGCTCCAGCTTGTGGGTCTGCACGGCCCTCAGCTCCTCTGTTGCTCAGCATATGGCATGACTCCAGGGCTGAGGGTGGGGGATCCGGAGGGAAGCCTGAGTCACCCCAGGCCAGGAAGCACAGTGCTTGGCATGGTCCCTGGCCCGCCTGAGGAAAGAGAAGGTGCATTGCGTTACTGAGGCTGGCCTAGGGCAGGGGAGAGGCAGGAGGGAAAGGGGTGTTAGGAACCCGTGGAGATGGGGGAACACAACGCCAACCAGGTTCCATGTCTCCAGCCAGGGGAAGGCCCCAGGGAGAACTGGGAGCACCTGGAGGGGTGGGGACTACAGAGAGAGGCCAGCAGGACCTCTACTCTGTCCAGCCTTCCTTCCCAAGCCACGTCCCCAGCCGGGGCCTCTCTCTCCACAGAGATGTGTGACAGCTGGGGCAGTTCCAGAGGAGGGATTCCCTGAACCCCACAGAGGAAGGGCGCCACCTCGCACCACCTCCCTCCATCTCTTCCTGTCATGTTCTTGGCCACCAGTGTTTCTAAATACACTGGTTCTTGGCTGAATGTTGACTTAGGAATCAAAAACACCAAGTTTCAAATTCATTCCCACAGTTTTAGCTCCCACCTCTCGGCAGACCATTCCAGTCCAAACTGCTCCTTTTGAGCTCCTGGCCCACAGAGTGGACAGCCTCCTGCACATGTCCTCCAGGGTGACCCTCAGACACCTCCAGCTCAACTGGTTCTAAAGCAAAGCTCTTCTTTCCCCTTCCCCACAGCCACACTCCTAAAACACAATTCATCCTTGGACTCTAGGAATAATGTCACCACCCAACAGCTGGACATCATATTTGATATCCCTCACCTTACTTTGTCCCTTCAACATATATGAACAGGTGGTACCAGGTACTGCCTGAGGAGATGGGGGACAGCAGTGAGCAAGTCACAATCCCTGCACCACTTCAGTTTATAGTCTCATCTAATAAGTAAGCAGAAAAATCACTGATCAGTTGACAAGAAGTTGAGATGGGTGTAATCCCAGGGGCTGAGGGAACCCAGAAGAGGAGTATCAGGCCAGGCACAATGGTTCATGTATGTAATCTCAGTGACTCAGGAGGCTGAGTCAGGAGGATTGCAAGTTTGAGACCAGCCTCAGCAACTTAGTGAGACTCTTGTCTTAAAATACAAAATACAAAGGACTTGGGATGTAGCTTAGTGGTAGAGTATCCCTGAGTTCAATTCCCATTACCAAAAAGAAAAGAGGAAAGGAAGGAATTAAGGAATTGAAGGAAGGAAGCCATTAATCAAATCCTGTATGTGGATCAGTGAAGTCCTCTCACAGAGCTGAGAGTATGTACAAAGGCCAGAAGTAAAAGAGAACGTTCAGCAATTGAGAAACTTGATCACATCATGCTCTGGATATGGAGAGGCAAAGCTATAAATTGGGGGATAGGGTCTTACCTGATAGGAGATGAGCCTGCAGAAATCACTAGGCACCTGAGCACCTAGGCCTTACTGGCTATTGGAAGGAATTTAGCCTGCATTTTAAGAATGCTGGGAGCCATTAGAACATGTTAAGTGAGCAAGTGAAACTGTGCCATAAATATCCAAAAGTTTGCCATGTCTTCCTCACCTTGACATTCAAACTGGTTCATTAAGCCAGGTGCAATGGCTCAGGAGTCTGAGGCAGGAGGATCTAAAGTTCAAGGGCAACTTCATCAACTTAGTGAGACTGTGTCTCAAAATTTAAAAATAAAAAAAAATAAATTTTGGGGATGTGGTTCAGTGGTTAAGAACCCCTGGGTACAATCTCTGCTACAAAAAAAAATTCTAGTTCTTTCATGGCTGTCTCACCAACCTTATGAACTGAGACCTTTCTGCTAGTCTGAAGATAGTCCTTCATCTTCGGGTCTTCAACCCTTCATACCCCAAGCCAGCCTCCAACCAAGAAAACCATGAAGGCAAAAATAATGTGTGTGTGTGTGTGTGTGTATATATATATATATATATATATATATATATATATATATATATATAGAGAGAGAGAGAGAGAGAGAGAGATAGAGATAGATAGATAGATATAGAGATAGATAGATAGATAAATAGATAGATAGATAGAGATAGATAGATAGGTATAGATAGATAGATAATATGGGACCAGGGATTGAACCACATCCTTGACCCCTTTTTATTTTTTATATTTAGAGACCAGGTCTCACTAAGTTGCTGAGGCTGGGTTTAAACTTGCAATCCACCTACATCAGCCTTCCATGTCACTGAGATTACAGATGGGCACCACCACACCCAGACATATATCTCCAATTTGTCATCTCACTTACGTACTATCCTTCAGGTTCAGATAGTTCCCAACTTATGATGATTCAACTAATGCATATTTTGGCTTTATGATGGTGCAAACCTGATACATATTTGGTAGAAACTGCACTTCCAATTATGATCTTTTCTGGGATGGTGGTATGCAATGCAATAACCTTCATGATGCTGGGCAGGGCCAGTGAGCAGAAGCCTCTCTCAGTCACACGATCATGAGAGGAAACAACTGATGCTCTACAGTGTGCTGTGTTGCTAAGCCACAATGTTCTGGAGGCACAGTGAGTGCATATTTGCCTTAGGATTCTTTTCCACTTACAGTGCGTTTATTGGGACCTGGCCTTTGTAAGTCCAGGAGCACCTACACGTCCGTACCTCCCAGCGGCTTTCAGGATAAAAATGTGAATCTGCCTGTCACCTTCTGTTGCCCCTGCTTCATCCCTCTGGCCACAGCTTGCCCATTGAGGCCCTAGGAATCTTCCTAAAGCTAAGATCAGGCCTGGCCTGTGCATTTCCTTCCAGGCTCTGAGCAGACCCTGGATAAACTGGGGTTTCTCCAGTCTCCAATCCAGGCAGCCCTTGGCTTTGCAAGATCTTCCTGGGCCAAGAGTCACATCAAAGGGTGATCCTCATTTCTCAGGCCTTCCTTGCTCTCCACACTTGTTGACCCAGCAGCATCAGATGGAACTTTCTAGTTTTCCATCTGGATTTGCCTAGCCAAGGTAAGGAAAGGAGGCTTGTGGAGGGGTGTTCCTGGAAGAGACAGCCTGCACTCCATGATAGATACCCAGTTCCATCCTGGCAAGAGGAAGGGAACCGGTTCAGCTGGATCTGCTCTCAGGAAGTCCTGTTTTAGATGGAAGGGTGACATTGTCCCACAGTGAAGAAACCCACCTTCCCTCATGGCCCCATATGCCTTCCTTTCCTTGGCCAGAGAGGCTGTGTGAACTTAGGGGCTGATCAGATTCAAGGGACACAGTGAGCTTCCCACACATCCCCCAAACAAGGGACAGCTGGGGGTTCCCTCCTCTTCTTCTTAATATCCACATGCAGAGCCCCTTTCCCTGTATCAACTTGGGGACTCTGGGGTGCTTTCAGGAAGTGGGGTGCTTCTGTACAGCCTAGCTTGGGGGGAGGGGGGAAGAGATGGCTTGTCATGGATTTTTGTGGTTGGAGGTGATTGGAATCCCAGCTGTGCTCTCAGCCCCCTCGCCTCTTCTGCATCAGCATCTGGCCTCCTTCAAAGAGGGGCAGGTGGAAGGAAGGGAGGGAAGAGGGGGGCACAGCTGACCTCTCAGGGCTGGGAGGTACCCCATACACTCATCAGCCAGACTTTTAAAAATGATCAGCATGCCCCAAAGCTTGATAGGGGGACAGACATTTAAGGCAAAAGCTATGGTAGCTGACTTGAACATACCTTCAGGGTCTATCCTTATAAAGTTTCCCCAAAGAGAAGATTCTCAATCCTGGCTTCACATTGGAATCACCTGGAGAGCTTATAAAAATGTCATTGCCTGGGCCCTAGGCCCAGAAGCTCTGTTCTAATTTATCTTGGCTGGAGGACAAATGTTGGTGTGCTTCAAAATCTCATTAGCAACTCAGGAGGCTTAGGCAGGAGGATCACAAGTTTGAGGCCAGCCTCAGCAATTTAGAGAGGCCCCATCCCCAAATATAAATAAATAAATAAATAAATAAATAAATAAATAAATAAACAAACAAACAAACAAATCAATAAATAAATAGTAAAAAGAACTGGAGATATAGTTCAGATGTACAGAAACTCTGGGTTTCATCCCTAGTACCCCCAACCCTTGAAATACTTTCCTTAAGGCCTTGGTCATAGATGAACTTCCAATGAGGAGAGAAAGAAGAAAGGAAGGGGTAGGAAAAGGAAAGGAGAGCAGAGGAGGTGAGAGAAGGGGAGGTGGGGGAAGAGAGGCAGAGGAGGGATGAGGTCCTAGAGGTCTGAGGACCTTCAACAGTCTTTGGAAGAGATTGAAACAGTGGTCAGAGGGTTGGGGAGAAGAGCAAGTGTGTACATGAGCCCCATCTTTTCCCTGGCTTTCCTGGGTTTCTTTTCTGAGCACAGACAGTTTGACTCAGTGATCTTCAAGATTCATCTTGTTCTGTGGGCATGGCGTCTAGTGCCACAAGAGAGGAGCGAAGCTCTCTGGGAGCCTAGAAAGCCCCCCAGATTCCGGGAATCAGAAGAGGTGAAGAATAAGGAGGATCTGCACAGGCCCAGGAGGTGAGAAGGGGTGGAAGTGGGGGGTTCAGGGCAGCACTGGGTGAACAAACATTCCAGGCTAAAGAATTGGAGTGAGGAAAAAACAGTAGCAGGAAAACACTGGGAGTGTTTTGGGAATCCTAAGTAGTCAGTGTGTCGTGGCCAGGGACAATGGGTGTGGGCAGGTGGATTCGAATCCTGTGTCTGTCCCACAGCTGTGTGACCTGAGAGAAGTCACTGAACACAGCCTCATTTTCCTCATTGGTTCCAACACTAATTCTCCCCTCTAGGGAAGGGATGGAAGAAGAAAGAGCCTTTCTTGGCTGGGTTTCTAGAAAGATCTTACATGTGGGGAATGACAGTGATCCCCAAGTGTGAGCCAAATGACAAAGGGGTCACAGAGACTCTGGTCCCTTCCTTCATTCTATGTCAATGAGGCGTCCCAGTCAAGGGGACCAAGCCAAGAGAATAAAAACTCTGGACTAGAATGCAGACAAGCATGGTAGCGGTCCCCAAAAGGCAATGGCCAGCCACCCTCTGCCACTCTCAGAGAGCCACAGAGGAAGGGACAGGCAGGAAGGAGCTTTGGATTTCTTGACATGTACCACAGGCCACACTTTTGCCCAGGCACCCCATTTCACAGATGAGAAAAGCGCCAAGTTGCCAGGAAGCAGCAGAACTAGGACTATCTGACTCCTAGACCCACACTTGCACCTGCCACTCCAGCAACTGTGTCACTTGGCTCTGAGAATGCCCCATCTGTGACTGTGTGCCTGGACAGCCTCGGTTGGCTCCCTCTGCTCAAGATGGCCCTCCCTCTTCTCCCCTCCATCTGCCCTATTCTTCTCTGGCACACACTCTCTACAGCCAGCCCTGAAGCCTGTGTCTGTCCTCTCCACTGGGACCCAGACCGATGACATAGGAATAATTGAAGTGTCCTACTTATGACCTTGAGTTCTGGCAAGGCTGACTTCCCTTGTGACTGGGGCTGATGACAGCTAAGTGGCACAAGGACACACATACACAGACACACATCAATGAGCCACATCACAGCAGGCATGGACAGGATCCCCCAGTCGCCTGCCAGGGCAGCTTTCCGCACCCACAATACAGACAGCTGGGAATACCCCTATCAAGGGACAGGGCTCCACCTCCATCCTACCTCCTCTTCCCAGCCAGGAACACGCCTGCTGATTGACGGGCACAGTCATTCCCTACAGCTTCAGACACATCTCCATGTCACTCCTGCCAACAGATGGGACACAGCCACCTCTTCAAGACATAAACAACATGGGCAAGTCTCACATAGAATTGCAAGGGACACTCTGGGTCCCCAGGCTGCATATATAGATACCAGCCTCTTCAGGACTTGGGAACTGATGAGCACCAGTGTTACCAGGCCCCTATTCCAGGTCCTCACTGTGTGACAAATATAGCAGGAATGCAGGTATTGGATCTGCCTGGATGTATCTGGGTAGTCTGGGGCCTTCCATGGCCCAGTACACACGTGCAGTTCAGGCTGCCTCTGGGGGCAAGCATATGCACACGTACACGTGTGCTCACACATGCACCCACAGGTCTCCATCTCTCATAGGTGTCTTTTTGTTGTTATTGTTGTTGTGCCAGGGTTTGAACCAGGAGTTACTTACGTTCCAAATACAGGTCTGAACAAATACCTAAACCAGGCACTGGGATAACAGACAGAAATCAGAAAACCATTCTCTGTGGAACTATTAAGCTAGAAGAGAACCCCAAAGAGACTCCCCCAAAAGGTGACAAGCTGGGGCTGGGGTTGTGGCTCAGCGGTAGAGCACTCGCCTAGCACGTGCGAGGCGCTGGGTCCAATCTCAGCACCACATAAAAGTAAATAAATAAAAATAAAGGTATTGCGTCCAACTACAACTAGAAACTAAAAGGTGACAAGCTGTAAGACCTATTGTTTCTGGAAGGAGCAAGGTGATGTTCTGGCCCCCTGAGTCCTTGCCAAGACCATACCTGGGAGACTTTGTCCAGTGACAGGCCTCAACCAGTGAGGGAGCACAGAGCAGGCTCTGTGAGAACAGTCTGGGCAGAAGGGACCATTTCGCTTGGAATAGAGTCAACTTGGGATGGAACCATCTGAAGGGCTGTCACAGTGCACAGGCCATGTGTAGCCACAGGAGGCAGAACTAGTTTGAACCTGTTGGTGGAAGCCACAGGAAGACCACTTGGAATGACTAATCTCAGAATGTCAGTGGAAGGAAGGAGCCTCCCATCAGTAGAGGTGAGCCAGCAGAGCTCCACTGACCCCTGGGTGGAGGCTGCAGCTAGATGACCTCGAAAGGTACTTTCGACCCTGAGATTCCATGACTCTGGCATTTGAATGCAACTTATTCATGCTACAGATGAGGAAACTGAGGCCCAGAGAGACGCAGGAAATGTTTGAGGTCACACAAAGCATTATTGGTCCTCTGAAAACTAGACTCAGAGGTCCTCATGCTCCATCTTGGATCCTCCCACTCCTTGGATGTTTGGGCCAGAACCAACCTCCTGGCCAGAAGATCCAGAAGCTCCTCTCTTCATTCGGCATCCTGGGTGGTCTGACATCCTGGGGTCTTTCCCAGCCCCTGCCTGGACTCAGCTGGTGGATGAGCTCTTTATTGGACCGCCTCTGGCTCCGGCTCTGGCTCTACAGATGGATGCTCTCAGGCTGAAAAGAGATCCACATTTGACCCAGAGCCAGATGTGGAGCAAAGAGAAGTGGGAAAATGCGAGATCCAGGGACTTGAGGGGGGCTGCAGTGCCTGGGGGCTATGGCTGGGATCCATAGACCTAGTGAACCCCTCAAAAACTTGGCACATAGTAGGTATTCAATAGATCACATGGAGACAAGGAGAAAAAACTCTTCCTCTGGAGCAGGGTCATTGGGAATGCCAGTGGATGAAGCTAAGAGTCCTGCAGACTCTTAGCAGAAATCCCGAGGTGTGGGACGTGGGTCTTTGGAAATAGCCCTCATCCTGGACCCCACCACGACCCCAGCCTTTCTCCCCTGAGAATAACTTCCCAGTCCAGCCTTTCCCCTCTGCCCTTGCTTGTGAAACCCGGATGACTTCTGTCCTACCCATCAGGGCAAGGCGACTTGCTAAAGTGCCAAGAGATTTCTGCAGAAGAGGGGCTTCTTGTTACTAAGAATGCCACAAAAGAGAAGACTCCACCCACAGACCAAGCCCTTCATGAGTCAGTAAAATTTCCATAGGGGATTAGGGGTTGGGAGAACAGACAGGTCTGACCCCAGGTGACCTGGAGACAAAACTGGAGTATGGACCTCCAGTCTCCCAGTACACAGGTATTTTCTCACCTGCCCTTTGCATGTTCTGGTGACAAACTACTTTCCGCTGTTTCATGGACCCTTTGCAATTACAAATGAAGCAACCATTATTACCCTCGTTTTAAGATAAAGAACTAAAGGCAAGAGAGGCACAGCATCTTTCCAACTATCTTTCCTTAAAAATCAAGAATATGGTGAGTTAATTGGGGGCAGGGAGTTGGTAATAGAAATGCTGACTTAGGAAAGCAGACCTGATGATGGAGTTCCAGGCCCATTTCAAGGCCATGAGGGACATTTGTGAAGCAGTGAATTCAAAACATCACTATGTGTCGGCTGCCTAAGACCCACTTGAACAATTTGTGTGTGTGTGTGTGTGTGTGTGTGTGTGTGTGTGTGTGTGTGTGTGTGTGTTTTGGGGCTCTATGATAGGTAGGCCAGAAGAACTAATATTTTTTTGTTTCATTGGGAGTTCTGGGGATGGAACCCTGAGCCTCATGCTTGCCAGGCAAGTGCTCTTCCACTGAACCACACCCTAGCCCAGGGACCATGACTTTAACAAGCACGTCAGGAGAATATGACATGTGGCCAAATTTAGAAATAACTGCTTAGGGTAGCCAGAGTCTTCCATTCCAAAGGCAGGGCCAGTCCTGGGAAGAGATACCTCTGGAGGATACCTATTTCCACAAATTTCAACCCTACTTCTGGTGATAACATGGGAGCATGAGCTGTGTGGATATGGACTAGCTAACCATTCATCACCACTTCCTCTTCCCTTTCAGACCCCAATCTGTTCATCCACTTCTGAGCAGCCAGCATGTGGGAGGCTGCACTATGGGGGCTTGATCTTGGTAAGTCTCAGCCAGTGGTTCATTCCCCTGGCTGCATATTTGACTCACTTGCAAAGGTTTTTAAAATAGTAGTAATTGGGCCTTATTTCCAGAGATTAAATTGTTCCAGGAGAGCAGTCTGAGCACTGGTATTGTTTTTAAAAGCATACCAGGAAATTCTAATGGGTAGTACTGATCTCAGTCAGCCATGATAATTGTAAATTCTTTGTCACGTGGTTGGCTTCAGTTTGGCATGTGACAATTCTGTACAGTGAGAGGCATTAACAGAAAGCTGCTGGAATGTACTGGGCAAGGTCACTTTGTTCTGAAAAAGTGACCCAAAGCAAAGCCATGACTTCTTCCTCTCTTGGGGTCTTATTGAATGAGAGTGCCATCCTGGGAGTGGATTAGCCACCTTATGAGTATGAGGAGACAGGCTTGAGCACAGAAGTCAAGAACAGAATGATGGAGGTAACTGGCCTCCTGGGTTCTGAATAAACCAACTATTGAAACACCCTCATGGAGGACTTCTTCTGTGGGATAGTTAATGAGCTTATTATGTAAGCCTTTTATTTTATTTACTTGAGGCCAAATGCTCTTCCCATTTGATGGGAGAGGAAATTAAAGCTCAGGGAAGTTAAGTTATAAAAAAAGATCATAGAACTAGTTAGTAGCTTGAGTTGAGATGAAGGTTATACCCTTTTCCACAAACCAAGTGCGCGCACACACACACACACACACACAATCCCTCAAACCCTAGGTGATATAGCATAGTAGAAAAAAACATTGAGCTTTGAGGAGAGGTCTGAGGTGGAGAGGTGGGGGTATGGGATAAAGGCCACATAGGGGTGATAATCAGGTCAAGCATCCTGTGGGTGTCCCCTGCCTCCCAGCAGGGGAGGGGCAGCTGGTGCCTGCTCTGACTCCATCAGCCATTAATTAAAACTTGACAAGAAGATTAATACACAGGGGACAATTTTAATCAGAGACTCCTGGAATGTTAGTGCTGGCACTGCCTAAAGAGACCATGTCTTCTGGCCTCCTTAGATGGGGAAACTGAGGCAGGCACAGGGAGCAACTGGCCTGTTTCTTCAAGGAGGTCAAGGTGTCCCATGTAATTTCCTGGTCCCATGTAATTTCCTCTTCCTCTGCCCTAATATCACATACATAAGGGATAGCTTCAATTAACTTATCATACCATTCAACTTGTCACTGATTCTCAGAGCCTCAGCAAAGGCCTACACCTCGAGATCCCTTTTGTGCACACTCTGCTTGGCTCCAGGAGGCTGATGGGATCAGGTAAATTGAGGAGCCCAGGGAAGCTGAGTTTGGTCACCTCCCAGGGCTCAGGTCAGTTAGGAAGCTGAGCTGTGGGGATAGCCAGCCTGAGGACATGGCCTTGGCCTTTTTCATGAGAGGGGGTGGAAATGTCACTCATCCATTATCCCAGCCCCTCAATTTGCTGTCTGAAATCTTAACTGAAATCCACACTCCCCACCAAAGAGAGAGGTTTATTCCTTTTCAAAACATTTCTATTTTTCTTTCAATGAGATGCATTCTTTGTAAGAACGCCCACAGAATGCCTCAGGGCATAAGGCCAAAATCTACTTCTCTTCCTCCACTCTACCAATACCCAGCCATAGCCACTGGGGAGAGTATCTTGTCCAACCTTCTAGACTTCTCTTTCCCCACACCTTTAGGTCTGTTGCATGTCCCCTATTGTCACATGGGGACACTGTTTCATCCCTGGTGACTCACTTTGGTGGGACACCAGGAAACAATGGGGAGCAGGAAGGAGGAGAGGAGGTCCACATTGGGACCCTCCCTTCCCTAGGCCCTCCTAGGCGACTGTCCTCTGTCTCAGTTGGCTGTCCAGTCAAACCACCAAGCTGGCCCACAAGGTGCCTAGTGCCAACTGGAAAAGCATGTCCCTCTAGGCACATAATTGAGCAGAGGGTTCCTGTTCTTGAGGGTGGATGCTCCTTTCCTCTAGGGCAGTGTGAGGAACACCAGGGACCTTGCTGTCATGGCCACAATGTCTCCATCTCTGTCCTGTATGTCCACCGACATCATCACTGCCTTGAACCAGGCTTCCTCCCAGAGACTGCAGCGGCCCCAGTCTTCCCACCAGCGTTCCTGCTTCTCATTGGTACCTCCAAGGCCCCCTTCTCCCTGTAGCCAGGTGGATTGATGTCACAAGCAAAGTAGACTATGTCCCTCCTAGGTAAGCCCCTCAATCACTTCCTCTTGCCTCCAGTCAAGGGCACACTCCTTGAGGATGGCTCTTAAGGACCTTTAACTATGAGTACAAATGTGACTGGACGAGGCCCAGGGCCTGTGCGCAGCAGGCTCCCTCGCTGTGTGAATCCTGCTTCTACCACTTGCTGGCTGTGTGGCCTCTGGCAATCCAGAGAACCTGGCTGCCTCTCAGCTTCCTCATCTGGAAAATGGGAATGATGATAATAACAGCATCTGCTTTGCTGCGTTACACAGAATAGGAAATCAGGTAATTTGGGTCAAGAGCTTAGAACAGTACCTATGAGGTGAGGCCCTGGTGGCACATGAGCACTTGAAGATCAGTGTCCCAAAGAGCCCTCCACCCGAGACCTGAGCCCAGCTCCAGGAGAGTGGGGAACGGGAGCTGTGGGTGATAGAGACAGGGACAGAGGTCACTGTGAGACCGCTCACCCCGGACTCACTTCCAGGAGCTGAAAGGAAGATCTGACTGTGGCCAGTCACTTCCTGGAATGAGTCCTCTGAAGGGGACAGAGCTATAAGAACAGGCCCCCAAGGGCTCTTTAGCTCCTGCCCTAGGGCCTGGGAGAGAAGGAGGCCAGAAGACTTAGGGGATCCACAGAAGCTCCTGAGCCTCAGGTCTCTCATCCACAAAATTAAGGTCTGAATTACATCACAGAGTGACTGTGGAACTTAAGGGAATAACTCACGGAAACACCACCACAATGCCTGGAATATAGTAGGTGCTCAATAAACCCCTGGGGTAGGAAGAAAAGGGAAGACTGTGGACCCTCAGTCCAGAGTGAAGCATGAAATGCTCTGGGCCACCTGTAGCCTAGGGGGTAGGTGACAAGACAAGCACTTCCCAGGTACCTTAGGAGTGCTGCTGGCTTTCTGTGTGAGCCACGTGGGCACGGTGGGGTGGAGGGAATATAGCAATATCCCGATGCACAGGAGACATAGGGAGAGGGCAGCTGGGCTTTTCACTCGCTGCTCCTCAGTGTCCGCATCTGGAAAGTGGGTATCATCTTGGCAGGTGCACAGGCCTATTGTAAAGCTGAACAAAGCTATTGAGTGGGAAAGTCCACCATAGCGAATGTGGATAGTTACTGCTTCCTCATCGGAAGCCATTTGGAGTCATGATTCACAGTGCTGCCTTTGGAGTCTGGTTGAGGTAGGTACAATTGTGGTTTCCACTTCCTCAACCAGCACACCTAGGCAAGTCACTCAACACCCGTTAGTGACAGTTTCTTTGTCTCTAGAATAGCAATAATAATCATACTCATTTTATAGAATTTGGAAGAAAATTCCCCAATGAGACCACATCAGTGAAACTCCTAGCCCATGTAAATAGTTACTGTGTAGCTAATGGCTTCTTTTTCCATTCTGTGGATGGAACCAAGGGCCTTATACATGCTAGACAAGCACTGTACCACCACAGTCTCACTGCTTTGCCCAGGCCAGTCTTGAACTTGGGATCCTTCTGCCTCAGTCTTCTGAGCAGCTGGGATTACAGATATGCACCACTGTGCCTGGCCTAATATATAGTATTTTTTTAAGATAACATTATTCTTTAAGGAGAGAGCCTGTGTCCTATACCTATAGGCAGGTAGAGTCCCATGCCTATAATCCCAGCATCTCAGGAGGCTGAGACAGGAGGATCGAAAGTTTGAGGCCAGTCTCATCAATTTATCAAGGCTCTACAGTGAGACCCTATCTCAAAATGAAAAAATAAAAAGGGATGGGGATGTAGCTCAGTGGTGGAGCATCCCTGGATTAAACCCCCACTGCCAATAAATGCATAAGTCAATAAATAGATAAATAATTCCCTCTATTGATGCTTCAAGTCAAGCCAGAGAATACATCCAACTAACACTCAAGAAATCCTCCGTAGCCAAAAAAAATCCTTAGCTCTCAGCAACGTTATGGTATTATGGAATATAAACTCTGGAAGAATTGTTCAGGATTGTTAATTCCAATCACCTCATTATACAGTTGGCCACACTAAGACTCAGAGGGCAGAACAGATAATCCCCAAAGCTCATGAATGCCATGGTAGACCTAGGACCAAGGCCTCCTGACAGGAAACCAGTATCCCAAGTTCACCAAGGTTGTCCCTTACTTGGAGTTGCTTCAAAGGAGAAGGGATTTGTCCCCAAGCAGGGGACAACTGCTATGGTCTCCCCAGACTCTCAACAGCTTAGAGCCTAGTCCCTGTGCTCTGCTGGCCTTGCCCCAGGCCACCCCTAGCTGGCCTCCTAGGCTGGCCTCAGCCTGCCCCCACTCCAGGCCCCTCAGCAGCCTAGGCCAGGTGCTCCGTGATGGCTTCCTGTGCTCACAGGCTCTGTTTGTTGGCTCTGTAGCCCCTTCCTCACACCCCAGCACACCAGAGGCACTGACCAACAGCGTGGGACTCCAGGGGCCAGCCCTCAGTTTGCTCTCAGAGGTTGGCCAGCCCTCCCCAAACCCACCACCTGGAGCACAGGAACCAGCAAGACCCTGGAGACACCCCCCTCAGCACTCCCCCCAGTTTCTGCCTCCTACACTTACCCCTTCCCCAGAAACGGGTCCTGCCGCAGCTGGGGGAGAAGCCAAAAAATCAACAGGTGGAGTCCACAGTGAAGCCCTGTAGGCCTCAGGCTGAAGGGGACCCAGGCTCCCCTTGTCCCAGCCCAACCCCCTTCCCAGCCCCAGCCCAGGGGAATGTGGGCAGTGGGTCCAGATGACAGTGCCTCATGGAAGGACTTGGAAACTGCTGAGGTTGGGATGTGTGTGGGGGGGGGGAGGAGGGAGGTTCCTAAGTTTGTCCCTGAAGGTCTCCAAGACTATGATAAAAAGTCCAAGGCAGACAGACCACAGACCTTGACTTCACACTGGCCACTCTCCACATGACGTTAGAGCCAGGTCCTCACATGGTCTTTTCTGTCAAACGGGGCCTGCCTACTGTGAGCCATGGCCCAGGGCTGTGTGGAGGTGGAAAGGAGCTGTCATTAGGGTGCACTGCCTGGTGGGCAGGGTGGGCAGGGATTTGGGCGACTCAGTCATCCTAGGTCACTGGGGCCTGAGGGGTTTCAGTTCTCCGATCTGGACAGTCTTTGGCAAACTGGGACACACTGGTCATGCAAACAGTAGGCTCCACTATGTGTCTCTGAAGACTCCCTCCCACCCACATGACTCCTACAGTATTTTGCTGTGTAGAAGACTCCCCCCACAAATCTCCCTGATTCTTCTTCAGGAAACTTCCTGGCCTTATGTCACTGGGCATCTTCTTCTCCATCCTCTTCCTCTCTCTGCATCTGCATCCACAGGTGTTCCTGCCATTCTAGGCCTTGTCCCTTCAGTCCCTGTGCACAGGACCCATCGTCTCTCCTAGGAGTTCCCTGTGTCCCTGCTGCACACCCACACACTGACCATTGCTTTTCCACACTGTCTAGGCACATGGACTCACCCCCATCACACACACACACACACACACACACACACACACACACACACACACACCCTGTTCACCTGAACCTCAGCAGGAAGGATTTCAGTGTGGCTCAGGCACCTGCTGCCCCACAGTAGGATCAGGCCTCAGAGATAGGTGAGAGGGGAAGTCACACACTTTTCCTCCTCAGGAGCAGAGCCTTTCAATCTAGAAGAGTGGTGAAGATCAGGTGTCATCTGGGGGAGGAGGGCCAGCTGCCATGAGCTCTTTATAGCCCATGGTCTGCTTCAGGGGCCCCTGGGTGGTTTCCTTCCACAGAGCCCCTGCCATCGAGGCCAAGGCAGGCCAGGCCAGGAGCCACACACCCCTGAACTCCGTCCTGTTGGTGCTGGACTGAAGGTGCTGGCGGAGTGTATGCACTGTATCTATTCTGGGGGGGGCATCAGTGGTGAGGAAGAAATGGTAGGGAGCAGCCCCTTGGAGGCAGTTCCTTTTCTTCAGCTGGGGACATGCGCTGAGCTGGCTGGGGCAAGGGACACAGGCATGGAAAGGTCACTGCCCTCTCCTTGGGCCCCTGGGTGCTGGCTCACACTGCCCCTCCTCAGCCCCAGAGGAAAGCTCCGTCAACAGAATCCCTCCTACCCTGCTGCTGGGGCCATGTTGATCCAGCACAGCCAACCTCCCAGAAGCTTTCCTTGTGGGGGCCTCAGGAGCACAGACTGAGGGAGGCCAGAGAGCTGGAGTGAGGGAGAGACGGGTGACTCAGAGGCCCACAGTGCAGGAGAGGGACAGCAGAGCTGGAGAGAAACGGTGCAGCTCAGAGATGGAGACCAAGAGACAGACGCCGGGCAGGCACCCCTGTGGGTCAGCAAGATGGCGCTGCAGCAGACAGACCCAGCAAGCAGGCAGGACCCTGAGAAGAGCAAGGGCCATGCCAGAGAGGACGGCCAAACCAAGACAGAAAGAGGCAGAAAGCAAGCCTGGCTGAGAGACAGAAGGAGGAGCAGCAGAGGGAAGAGAGACAGAGAAACAGGACTGGGGTGGCCACAGGAAAGAAGGGGCCAAGGAAATCAGAGGCAGCAAGAGAGGCCTGGGGGGCCAGGATGGGTGGCCGCAGTGCCCCTTGGGCTTACAGACACAGGGCCGCCCAGCTTGGCCAGTCAGGGCTGTTTGCAGAAGGAATCCCCAGCTCTGTGGTCAGGCTCCCAAGGGCTGGCAGCAGTGCCCCCTGCACTTCATGGCATTCTTGTTCCAAGCTGTGAGAGAGGAGGTCGGGCTGTGGAGGCCCTGCAGTGCCTCTGCTTCCACCCGAAGGGGGCCTGGGCCTGGGCTGGGGCCCAGGTGGCTGAGGGGGTTGTGCAGGAAGGCAGCCAGCAAAGCCTGGCCACAGAGGCTGCTGGTCCTCCAGAACAGAGGGGGACAGTGGTGGCAGAGGGGCCTCGGAGCCTCTGGCCAAGCTCTGGGGAGGAAGGTGAAGGGGGAATGTTGTCCCTAACTCTGGGTAATCTCCAGGGAGGGCCCTCCTTTCTCTGTGGGCCTTGATCTCCCCATTCACCCCAGGAAGAGCCAACCGAGGCAGGTGAAGGCCATGGAGAAGCCGAGAGTATGTGCCCTGGCTCCAGGGACAGCTGCCACTCAGCCCCAGCTGTCTATGGCCTTGTGAGTGTGAGCCCAGGATTACTGGATTGTTAGAGTTTATTTTCAAAGTTATAAATCTGGATTTTTATGTAGAAAACTCCTTTCAATGATGGCACATCATTTGTTCTTGATGTACGCATGATGGGAGCCAAAGGAGACACTCAGAAGGTTCTAAGTGGCCAATAAGATGCCTATTTATGGCCGTCTCTGGGGCCCACCTCACCTCTGACCATTGGCACACGGATAGCTCCATCAGCATCCTGAGCAGAGTCCAAATCTTGCCCAATGTCATGCCTTTGGAGAACTGGCCAAATGTTCCACCAGGAGAAAGCCACCTGGCACCCGCACTTCTTGGGTGGCGACACATGGTCCAAGATGCCAGGCCCCTGGATGGCCTGTTTACTGACCAGGGGTCTTGCTCTCTCTTTTCCTTCCAAAGCCCCCACCTCCTCCTATCTCTGTTCTTCAAAGCTTTGGGGAAACCCTCTGCCTGAGCCTGATCCAAAGGCCTGGTCCAGCCCACACATGGCCAGAGCTGGCCTGGACCCACAACCACTGATAGTGCTTTCCTTCCTTCCACTGGTACTTGAATTCCCAGGACAGCACCCTGGCAGGGCCTGGTGCAGAAGAGAAGGGACGGGAGAAAGGGGACAGTGTGTGCTAGTGTGTGCTGAGAGTGGCCTTCCTCAGGCCTCGTCCACCCCACCCCTTCCCAGTCTGTAGCCCATGTCGCCAGCCAAGCATCACAAGGGTTAACTGGATCCCCCCAGCTGGGATCCTAGAATCATAGGACTGGAACAGACCTTGGAAGTCATCTGTCAGGGGTAGAGGAGTGATTTTAATGACCCAATTCTGCTGCACTGGAAGCACCTCTCGCCCCCACCTCCAGCCTGGGTTGAGGAAGAGGTGAGGCCAGCAAGGACCGTGAGGCTGGGAGCCCCTGAAGGGTACAGCCTGGCCGCATGGGTCCCCTCCTTGACAGTGCCAACCCTACCCCTAGTAGTGCCACATGTTGGGAGGAGCACACAGCCCTTGGCTGAATAATTGACTAACAGGCAGGACTAATGGTAGCAGGAGAGACTGTTGAGGGACAGCATGCTGAACCGGGAGCCAATGCCGAAGACCATAGGCATAGCATTGTTCAAAGTCACTAACCTAAGGAGAGGCTTCCACTCTAGCAGACTCTGCTCTTCATTTTTTTAAACTTTTATTTTTAGTTGTAGATGGACACAATCCTTTTATTTTATTTATTGTTATGTGGTCCTGAAGACAGAACTCACTGCGTCACACATGCTAGGCAAGTGCTTTACCACTGAGCGACAGCCCCAGTCTGACTCTTGAGTTCTTTAGGCTTCCTAGTCCAGCCTATGCTTCCCAGTCTTCTCAGTTCCATTCACAGGTGACCTTCAACAAGAAGTCTCCCTCTGACACTTCTGTGGATAGAATGAGAAGAAAAAAAATGAGCTGGTTGCAGCAAAAAGGCTTCAGGTCAGACATCAAGAAAGACTTCCAGAATGTGGGACTCACCACCGAGGCAGCTAGCTAAGTGCACACTGCAGTCTCCTGGACTGAAGAGCCTGCATCCCCATGGATGGGGAAGTAACATCAGAGCTAGGTGAGGAGAGGCTGGGGTGACATTTCTCTGTTGGCTCCCAAGATGGTGGGAGTAGCAATGCACCTAATTTCCAATCTACTTGTCTGGAGAGAATGGAACCCAGGAATGTTCCCAGCCCAAGGTTGAAGTTGCTGATTGGAGGTGGAAGACCATGGTCCCTACTGCTTTATTTTCTTCCCCCAAAACCACTCAAGGGGTAGAATCCAACCAAGGCAGATGGAGCCAGAGAAGCCCCTGAATCAATGTGGACTTGTTGGCTCAAGGCCCCAGGGTGGGTAGGGCTGGGCTGGAAGACAGAGAAGAAACTGGTGGGAGGGGGCATCGCAGGAGCCACCTGTCTCCATCCCAAGGCAGGGGGAAGCGAGAAAGACACGGCCGTCTCTTGGGAACTCTCCATATCACTTTACAGGGTGTTCCTAGTTCCCTTATTCTCCACTTTAAGAGTCCTGAGGGTTTAATGACACTTTTAAGTGGCATCTTCTATGGGGAAGGTCCCATTGGCTACAGGCCCAGCCTGTGTCATTTCCATTTCAGCCCTTTTCCCACAGCCAAGAAGGACATGTACCCCAGGCCAGGAATCAAAGTTCGATGGCAACTGTAAGTTCCTCTTATTATCCATCCTTTATTTTTCCTGCTGTAGTACCACACTCTCTTTCCTTCTGGCCTCTCCCAAAGTGGAAATGAAGTCCTCTTTTGTCCCTGAAGTGAACAAAGCTCAGGTTAGCAAATGAGCCTACTGTTCAGGAGGTAATCCCGGCACCCTGCCACTTGTCCTTCCCCACCACTTCCATCCCCAGTGTGTCTGTCCTGGGAACTGGCCTAGGCTGTGTGGATTGAAGAGAGGCCTAGGAGGAGGCAGATGGAGTGGGCCTGGGCATCTCAGAAGGAGGGGAAAGAAGTGTGGAGAGGTGGGACTTGGGGGCCTTGGGCCAAGTCGGATAATAAACACAAACCCCTGCTGATGGAGCCCAGAGTATTGATCTTTAATCACTTGGGGACATGCACATCTGCAAATGAATTTCTCTCTGTTCCCACAAGGTCCCTCCAGAGCCACCCCCCTCCGGGCAGGAGGCCGAGCTGGCCGTTTCGGGGCTGGGGGCAGCTCTCGGCATCTTCCCAGCCTGTTCCTCCTACTCCCCTTTCCCCCTGGCAGCTGGCTGGGTCTTCCCGCTTGGTGGGGGCGGTGGAGGAGGTCGGGGAAGGCTTGGGGACAGCTGAGTGCTCCAAGTGCCCTTAGACAATACTGTCCAACCCCTGTAGGCTTTGGGTCATTCATCTGTAAAAGGGGACCGTCACACCTGCCTCATGGGTTTGAGGATGAAAGAGAAACATAGAAGAGAAGCACCTGATCTAAAACCCGGCACATACTAGGTGCTCAGTTTGTCCAATTTAGTCTCCTTCTCTGCTTGGAATGTGACCCAGAGAAAGGGGCCCAGGAACTCTTAGGTCTCAAGAAGGAGTGATGCAAAATGGTCACCTAGGGCAAGAGGTGTGGCTCAGCTGTAGAACACTTGCCCTATGTGCTCAGGAGTCCTAGGTTCGATGCACCGGGGCGGGGGGGGGGGGCGAAGGGAAAACCATTGAATGAACTTGATGAGGAATGAACAGCCTCCTGCTTGCACTGTTCATGTCACAATTCCCAGCACCACGTGCAGGGACTGCAGGAGTCCGCTGGCCCCAGAGGTGGCGGCTGTGTGGACTGACATGTCCCACCTTAGTGTATCTTATTGCCTAAAGACAAAGGGCAGTTCCCCGGGCACAGTACCAGACTGCAGGGGGAGCCATCTGTGTCTCCAGATGGCCACAGCTGCCAAAACCCTGGCCATGGCTCTGCCTGTGCCCTCCCTGTCCCCTGCCCGCTGGCCGGCCACCCATGGTCCATGCAGACTCTGGCAATGGATGCAGAGATTCAGGGACTAGAGGGAGACGCTAAAGACAGTGGGAGAGTTTTTCTCAGAGAGCTGGCAGGTCAGCAGCGGGGAGACCCAAGGGGATCAACTAAAGGAAGGATACCCAAAGGGGCTAATCAGTGCTTCCTGTGGGACATGGACTCAGAGCCATAGCTCTAAGTTTCTGTGCATGACAGGCTATTTGATAATGATGCTGGAGTGGGGTTCCCTGCATAGGGTTCAAGTTATGCAGTGACTGCAACTTGTTTTCAAACCTATGGCTTAGAATATTCCTCTGGTTCCTTTCTGCAGGGACATGCTAAGGTTGTATGATCGTAGAGACTTGCAGGGAAGTTCATCCTCTTACCTGACCTATATCCCATGTACCTTTTAGTTCTACCTGTGATCTCCATAGAAGCTAGACCAGTACTCACCTTTGCACCCTACCTGGTGACATGGAAGTGATGGTCAATGTACACGTATCCTTTCTCTTCTCCTGGCCTCAGTGTCTCTAACTGTACAATGAGAAGAATTAGATTCAACATATTCCAAGCACTCTCCCATGTTTAAGTTCTTCTTGCAAGCCAGAGGAGGGCCAGTTTCAAAGACTGACCTTGGCACAGTTACAACAGAAAGATCTTCGGAGAGCTGAGCTCAAAGATGATATCCCTGTTGCCTGGAAGTACTGTGATGGTTGTCTGCAGCTTTGTGGATACTGACTAGCTGTGTGACCTTAGGGAAGTGTTTTGCCATCTCTGAGCTCAGTTTTGTCATCTATAATGTGGGAGCAGAGCTGGCAGTAATCCCTTACGAGATGTTGCCTCTATCATTATAAAGCTAAATTCAGCAACTGGTTCTGAAATGGGGCGAGGCCAACTCAGTTCTGCTTGATCTCAGCCTCAGGGGCCCCGGCCTCTTCCTTTCCTGTAACTCTCCCTACAGGTGCCACACTCCAATGCTTGCATTCCCCAGGGTGTTGATGGATGGGACCCAGACCCACAGCATGGCTCTCTAGAGCAGTGTAGCTCAGCCTAGCCCTTCTCTGGCCAGAGGTCCCACCACATCCCAGCTGGATGACAGCCTAGATGAGCCTCTACCCCAGGGACACGGGCTGCTGGAGGCAAGGCTGACCCACAAGGAGAAGGAAGAGCTGGTGGTCCCTGTGTGCCTCACACCTCCATTTCTGCCCATGGCTCTCTCCCATCAATGGACTGATGTCTTCCAGTTCTGGAAGCTGGGGACTCCAGGATCATGGAGCTGACAGCCCCAGTGTGCTGAGAACCTGCCTCCTGGTCTGGAGATGGCCTTCTTATTGTATCCTTGCATGGACAATGTCAGAGAGGAAGCCAGCTCCTTAGTGTGGGGTCCTTCTTAGGAGGGTGACACTGTCCTCATGACACTGGAAGTGAAGGTTTCAACACCCAGATTGGGGAGACAGGCAGAAATCACCCCGTCCACAGCACCTACCCCCTTCCTGCCTCTGTTCATGGAGATCTCGAGAACACCAGGCCTCAAAGACCGCATTCATGACAACAGCAGGAGTGAAGAAAAGGAGGCGAGAGAGCTGTGGGCACTGGCCAGGCCGAGTCATTCTCACAGTGAGAACAGCTGACTTCCACGGGGCCTCCCTGTGGGCGAGGTTGTGGCATGCACCAGCTAAAGCAAGGCCACACACAGGGGCCAGGAACCGGAGGGCACCACTGTCTCTGTCTTATAGGTGGAGAAACCAGGGGTCACAGGGAGACTCAGTGGCCCAAAGCCGGGCAGTCTGCAAGTGGCAAAATCTGAACTTGAACCTCGGATTGTCTGCCACCAAGGTTGATCCTCCCAGCTTGAGTGCTCCAGAGACTGCCTTGCATTTATTCCCACCTCTACCCTGGCAGCCTGACACCACTGCCCATGTGCCAAACTGACAGAGGCATTGCAGGGCTTCTAGGCCCTCGAATTTCACATCCCTGCGTCCAGGGTGAAGGAAGGGGCAAAGAAAAAATATGTGGTTTTTTTTTTTTTTTGGTACTGGGAATCAAACCCAGGAGCACTCAGCCACTGAGCCACATCCCCAGTCCTTTTTAAATCTTATTTAGAGACAGGGTCTCACTAGGTTGCTTGTAGCCTCACTAAGTTGCTGAGGCTGGCTTCAAACCTGCAGTCCTCCTGCCTCAGCCTCCTGAGCCGCTGGGATTACAGGTGTGCACCACTGTGTCCGGCAGCATTTTTGTTCTTTGGTTTTCAATTTTTTGTTCTGTGTATGTCTGATCTTAGAATCAGGATTTTAGTTTCAAAAAATGAATTGGGAAATGTTCTTTCCTCTTCTATTTCTTGGAAAGGGTTGTATAGAACCAGTATTAGTTTTCTGTTTTGTGTTGTTTTGGTACCCAGGGGTGCTTAAGCACAAAGCCATACACAGCTCCACCTTTTTAAAATATTTTGTTTAGACAAAGAGTCTCTCTAAGGTGCTGAGGCTGGTCTCAAACTTGGAGTCCTCCTGCCTCAGCCTCCCGAGCTGCCGCAGGGATTACCAATATGCACCACTGCGCCCGGCCACAGTGCAAAGAATATGTGGAGAAATGTTTGTGGTGGATGGCATATGGGAACACCAGGTTACGAAAGGGGGTGTCCAAAAGAAAAGAAACAAATGGCCTGCAGGTCTATGGGAAAAGAAATATAATTGAAAACCACCATCAGATTCCACCCTGCCCCTGTTCCGAGGGCCACCTTCAAAATGAGCAAAAGATGGCAAGCGCTGGGGAGGACGGGGAGAAAAGGGAGGGCTGGTGAGCTGTGGCTGGGAGCGTCCAAGAATGCAGTCACCCAGGAACAGCATGGAGGTTCCATAAACAAAAATAAAATGACCAGGTGATCCAGCAAGCCTGCTTCTGGAGATTTCTCCAAACATATTGACACCCTAGATGTTGAAACAGAATATCTCTCTCTCTCTCTCTCTCTCTCTCTCTCTCTCTCTCTCTCTCTCTCCCTGTTTCCCTCATTCTCTCCTTCCTTCTCTCTCTCTCTCTCTCTCTCTCTCTCTCTCTCTCTCTCTCTCTCATACACACATTCACAATGCAACATTATTTTATTCAACTTTAAAATAGATGGAAATCCTGTCACATGCTCCAACATGGGTGAACCTTGAGGACATAGTATCACAAGCCACACACACAGTACACATCCTGCAGGATCCCACTCACATGTGGAACGTGAAATAGCCAGATTCATAGAATCAGAGAACAGGATGGCTGCTGGGACTGGCAGAGAGGGAGAATGCAGAGCTGCTGTGCAATGGGTAGAGAGTTTCAGTCCTGCAAGATGGAAGATTTTAGCCAGGCGCAGTGACAGATGCCTGTCATCCCAGCAGCTCTAGAGGCTGAGGCAGGAGGATCACAAGTTCAAAGCCAGCCTCAGCAACAGCCAGGCCCTAAGCAACTCAGTGACACCCTGTCTCTAAATAAAATACAAAATAGGGCTGGGGATGGGGCTCAGTGGTCAAGTGCCCCTGGGTTCCATCCGTAGTACAAAAAAAAAAAAAAAAGTTAAGCTGGGTGCATTGCCACATGCCTGTTATGACAGCTACTCCAGAGGCAGGAGGAGCACCAATCCAAGGCCAATATGGGCAACTTGGCACAGTCCTGTCTCAACATGAAAAGGTCTGGGGATTTAGCTCAATGGTAGTGCACTCTTGAGTACCCAGACCAATAAAAAGAAAAAAAAAAAACAGTCACCAATGGCTTTCCCTGGTTAGTAGGACTCTAGGTTCTATTTCCTGGTGTGTGGTTTTCTAATCTCTATAGAAAGAGTGCATTACTTTTATCATTTCCTCTGTCCCTCAAAAAAAAAATGAAGAAACTAAAGAAAGCAACCCACCAAGAAACTTGGTAGATTTGGAGTGACACAAGCAGAGGATCTGTCCTGGCTGCAGCTCTCCCTGGCTGTGTGACTGTGCACAAGTCACCCCGGGCCCTGAGACTCAGTGTTCCCACCTCCGTGCTGGGCAATGCACTATCACATGTCTTGGTGCTCTGGGCCAAGGAGCCCGGAGGCTGCTGCATAAAGTAAGGACTCAGTCCATAGAGAATTACTCAAGTCCCACTTCAAGCAAGAACCTGGGAAAATGCAAGGACAGATGCTAAAAGACGCTAAAAATGGAAGAGTTGCCATTTGCAAAATCGTCTCTCCTACATCATTGCATTCACCATTTTCATGACAACCAATGTAAACAGTGATCCATCTCCTGCCCACTGTGTGCTGGGGAGTGAATGGCAGGAGGAGTTAGAGGTGGCTCATCTGAGCCCTCATTCACAGTCTTCCCACATGTCTCTCAGGCAGCAGGGGCCCTAGTAACTCAGTCCCTCTGTGACCAGGAATGTGGATAAAGAGCATGGGACTGACATGAGGGCCCACTCAGAGCCACCTGCCAGGGCAGCACCTCTCTTCCAAACAGGTAGAGCACCGTGGGCAGGGGAGGAGCATGTTCCCAGTTCTGAAAGTGGCCATCTTTCCTTCCAGGACCCAGACACAGGGATGGGCTGGCCTCGTGTGGGCACAGGGGCTTTTGTGGGGGAAGGGCAGAGGGGCTCCACTCTGAGAGCAATACCCAGGAGGAGAGAACCTGGCATGACCCAGAGACGCCTGGCCTTGCTTCCTGCCATCAGCCTTACTCTGAACCCAGGGATGCTTCACCACTGAGCCACATCACCAGCCCTTTTATTTATTGATTGATTGATTGAGACAAGGTCTCACTAAATCGTTTAGGACCTTAGTAACTTGCTGAGGCTAGCCTCCAGTTTGTGATCCTTTGGCTTCTGCCTCCTGAGTCACTGGGGTTACAAGTATGCACCCCATGCCCAGATGAACTGGCTTATTAAGGAACGTGACCTGCTTCCTATTTCTCTGTTCTCTGCAAGGATACTTGCATTTTGCGCACGGCTCAGTCTTTAGTTTCTTCAAAAATGCCTGACACATAGAGGATACTCGATAAATAATTATTGTGTTCAATAAATGACAACATTATATGAGAAGCTCCATAAGGAGGAAGAAGAAAGCTTTGTAGCCTAAGATCTCCCCACCTGCTTTTCCTTAGCAGAAAGAGAGAATTCACACTAGATGCCCAATGCAGAGCACCTGGCACAGCCCTGGAATGCCCTGACATCTCCCCAGGGCCCTGCCAGGCCCAACTCAGGGTTTGAGTGACTCTGGGTTCAGTCTCTAGTACAAACAAAAACAAAAAAGAAAACCAAGGAAGACTTGGGATTCTGTGCATTGTAGAACTTGAGGTTACATCGGGTGGTCAGGGCCCAGGATGGATAAAGGGATAGGGAAGTCAGGTGAAAAACAGCTGATGGCCCTGTCCTAGGTCCCATCACTGCCCGAGGTGGTAGAGAACCCAGATCTGTGTTCAAGTTCAGCCCATCCCATTTGCCTGGCCTGGCAAGTGCCTCCTTCTGGCCCCAGGATCCCAAAGTTGTAAAGAATCACTAGAACAGCAAAACGCATTCCAGCTTTCCCAGGGCTTGAAGGGAACCCTTTCTATCCTCTGTCATCTACACCCAACTGATCATTCAAGCCTAGTTCAAATATCACCTCCTCTGTGAGGCCTTCCCTGAGGCCAAGCCCTGACATCTTATCTGCTCCCATGACTTCTTGGACTCCAAGGGTCACCACACAGACATGGTTTCTCTCAGTTTCTTGGACACCCCCACCAAAGATCCTCTGAGCCTAGCTCTAGAGGCGCAGGCCACGGATAGGGAAGACGAGAGAAGCCAAG